>NW_006399924.1:2661282-2666605 GCF_000299155.1 Elephantulus edwardii | reverse complement strand
CATTCATCTACGTTATCTTCTCCTGGTTGTAGGTAGAAGTCTGCTTTTTAACAGTCTAGACGGAGGCCTGAAGATGGAGAGTCCAGCAAGTTCAAAGATCCTTGAGCCAGTTGGTAAGTTTGCGTGGAATGATGAGGGGAAGAGGAAAAAGAGATGAAGTATGCGGGGCCAGATCATGTAGGGTCATCCAGACCATTGTAAGGACTTTAGTTTTTACTTTAAAAAAAAAGAAAAGGAAGGTTTTACTTCCAAAGCAAAGCAGTAATATGATTCAGTTTGCATTTTCAGAAGTTTTCTTTTGCTACCATTTTGGAAATAGTCTCAGGAGAGGCGAAGCTGGCAGCTAGAAGCCATTAGGAGGCCTATGCAGTTATACAAATTGTGGTTGTTGTTATTATGTGCTGTTGAGTGTGACCCTATGAACAATGGCTTTGAACCTTTCCCTATCCTGAACCAACCTCACCATCTCCAACACACTTAACCCCATTGCCAAAGTCACAGTGTCAATCCATCTCATCCAGGGTCTCCCTCTTCTGCACCAGCCCTCTACCCTTACAAGCATGATGTCCTTCCCCAAGAACTGGTCCCTCCATGCCCAAAGTATGTGAGACAGCTTCAAATTCCTAGCCTCCAAGGAGAAAACTGTTTTCATTCTCTCCAGCACAAACCTGTTTGCTCTCTGACAGTCCATGGTAGTTCAATACTCTTCTCCAGCACCACAACTCCAAGAAAGTAATTCTTTTTCTATCATCTCTTTATTCATTGTCCAGCTCTCAGATACATAGCAAGTAAATGAGAAGACCATGCATCTTAGTCTCTAAACTGACATTATTGCTTTTTAGCACTCGGGAGAGATCCTTGACAGCAGATTTTCCTACAGAAACTCAGCTTTTTATTTCCTGACTGCTGGTGCCAAGAGTGTTGATAGTGGATCCAAGCAAGACAAAATCATTAACAATCTCAACCCTTTCTCTATCTATCATGATACCGCATATTGGCCCAGTGGTGAGAATCTTCTTTTCCTTGATGTTGAGATGCAATCCCTACTGTAAGCTGTAGTTTTTTACCTTCTGCATCAAATGCTTTAAGTCCTCCTCAGTTTCAGCAAGCAAAGTTGTGTCATCTCCATAATGCAAATTGTTGATGAGTCTTCCTCCAATTCTAATGCCACATTCTTCTTCATAAAGTCCAGCCTCTCAAATTATCTGTTCAGCATGTAGATACATCTCTCACACATTTCTTTTTTTTATTTCGAACCATCCAGTGTTCTCTTGCTCTGTTTGGACCACAGTTTCTTGGTCTGGATATTAGGTTTCACATGAGTACAATCAGGTTTTGCACTCTGAAAACCAGTGTGATTATAACAAATGTTACATTGCATATATATTCTCAAGGAAGGACCAACAAGATTGGTTTCGTGTATTAGCTATGGTGTGAGAAAAGAAAATATGATGATAACATCAAAGACATTAGCCATGGAGTTACCATTACTAAAACAGAAGGACTGGAAGGGAAGTAAGTTTCAGGAGAAATGGACAGAGATGGAGAACAGTGATGAGGCGTGGTGCTGAGAATCTGTTACTGATGTGATTATCTTAGTGCAATTGAAAGTAATGCTATGAGCTGAGAGCAAAATTGGAATCAGAGTTATTGGGAATTTGAGGAAATAAAGGAGAGTTTGAAAAAGTTACATAATATCAATTTTCTAAAGATATCAGCAACGATATGCCTCCTTCTTCACATGCTTTTATTACCATGTGATTTGAAGATGCTCTGTTTCCTTTCCTTAAAACTGAAACGGTTTTTGTGCCTGCTTCAATACGTACAACATGGCAGAAGTGACACTATCTGGCTTTCAAGGGTAGATCATAAAAGGTGATGCAGTTTCCATCTGGATCTTACGCTCTCTTGCTCTCTCATTTCATATTCCTTAGAAACTATGACCTACCATGTAAAAAGTCTAGCTACTCTAACACTTTCAGGTCATGGAGACTATATGGTGACAAAATGCTGAGACATTCCTAAGGAACCCCAGACACTCCTGTATCCAGATTCGTTAGTCTTTAAAGATGGTGGTACTAGGCTGACTCTTTAAGTGAGTAGGAGTTCAGGAATGACATCCTCAGTTCTCTCAGAGCTACACAATGCAAGGTCACTAAAGGTTCAGATGGAAGGGTATATTTAAGGAAATAAATATGGACTCGTTCCTGAGGAGATGGAAGAACAAGAACAAAGAGGGGTTTCTGGGTAGAACAGAGCCCGAGGAAGACTGGAAAGCATGAATTTATGTGGTGATGAGATTTTAGTTTCTTTGTTCATTAGCAACACTTGTTAGCCTGATTGCAAAAGTACAGTGATTGAATTGTTCCAGAGCTGGTATGTGCTGAGGGATTATGGGCAGAAGGACAATAGGGTAAGAAGGTGAAGGAATAGTGAGAGCAACTAGTGTTAATAGTACCATAGTAGAAGAAATTAAGCCAAAGGAAGTAAAAATTCCCAGTCTTGGAATAAGAGGCCACAATAGAGTTGAAAGTGTGTGGTAGGAAATGATTGAGCTAGGGTAGGATGTTGTGGTCAGAAGGTAGAAACCTGGATACTGAGCTTCAGAGCTGTAGCAATTCTAAGCATTCAATCCAGAGCATGGGAATGAAATAGAGCAAAGGTTATGGTCATGAAATAATGGGGACCAGGAAAGGATTTTCTTTTGTTACATCATCTGCCTGACTTTTGTGCTCTACACTGTACATAGAGCTAATAAGTCTTAGTCACTGTCCTGATGGAACAGTCACAAGCCCAAGCAAAAGAGCAGAATAAGTAGGTCTCTGAACCAGCAAACCTTCAAATAGGTTCACCCTGGAGGTGTTGGGTGTAACTGGAAAGTTGGTAACAGAAAGGCATGAAATTTTCACTTTTGCACAGGTCCAGGGTAAGTGTCAATTATGTCAATGGATGACCCTACATGATCTGGCCCCGCATACTTCATCTCTTTTTCCTCTTCCCCTCATCATTCCACGCAAACTTACCAACTGGCTCAAGGATCTTTGAACTTGCTGGACTCTCCATCTTCAGGCCTCTGTCTAGACTGTTAAAAAGCAGACTTCTACCTACAACCAGGAGAAGATAATGTAGATGAATGGGATCTTCTAAGACTCAAATCCCTATGCACATCCAAAAACTTCTCCAACAGGGTAAAAAGGGAGGCCACTGACTGGGAAAAAGTATTCAGTAATAACATATCAGATAAGGGACTTATATCCAGAATTTATGAAATACTTGAGCACCACAACAAGATAAAGGTAAAGAATCCAATAGAAAAATGGGCATTAATGTCAATTAATCCAGGTTTCATAAAAATAAATGGCTTGCAAAAAAATGCATAAAGGATGGGAACGAAGATTTATGGAAGGCCTGCTTTGTGCCAGGCTATGCTAAGGACTTTAGATACAAATGCATTACCTCATTTCTTCTTCAAACAATTATATGGGGGTAAATAATCTGCCCAAGGACAGAAAACTATGAAGTCAATAAGCAGAACTTTAAGTGTCTAAAGCTGAAGTCTTTTGAATTCCTTTCTTTCTGACTGAGGAGAGAAATTAAAGGAATTTCTTGGAAGAGAAATTTAGATTCATATACACGCTTTATGCACTGTGCTCATACATTGACCCATTGACCTGTATTTCAGAGGGAACTAGAATTAAAGGAACATTATCTAACAGCTTAAAAGTAATTTTCAAAATTACTCAGACTCTTGACTTCCATTTCTCAGAAACCACAAAGGGCTTTGGGTAACACTTGCTAAACTCCTTCTTCATTCTCATTCATTTTCTTTACCCACCACAGTCTACCCCAGCCTCTCCCCTCAAAACTTCTTAAGAAAAGTTTTTCCTAAACTGACCCTCCAGTACAGGCCCATTGCTTCTTCTCCTTCACCTTGGAAGAAACCTGGATGGAAAAATTTCCTTAATGGACAAGGGAAGATGACAGTCTCAAATATACATGCCCTAATAGTTGATATCTTGTCACTGGAAGTATTCTTGCTCCTTAAAGGAATCTGAGGTGCAGAAAAGATAACCTATTCACAGTCACGTAGATGGTGAGAGGAAAATTATTGCTGAATTCGGCCTTGAACTTCTAAAGTACTTGGAGCTGACACCATACAATTTAGTGTTTCATTTTAGGCTGCCTTGTGTTATTCTTGTTTTTCCCTATTTCATGTTCAATTGGCGTAGCTTTCCTTAGCCCTAGGTTCCTGGAATAATTATTCTGCTGCTGTCTCCCCTTAATTATGGAGCTGGTTGACTCTTATGGTCCTTTGACTCTTATTTTCATGTACCTGCATCATCTCTTCCATTTGCCCTCCAGTCCTTGTGCGGAAGGACACACACAGAAAAGTATAAATAAACAACATAGTGTGTTTGTGGGTAGTTAATACTACTTTTTCATCTAGACTGTGAGTACCCAGAAGACAGAAAATATATCTCGGACTCCACTTATGCTTGCTTCCCACTCCCGATGCCTAGAAGGATATATGGCAGGTGTTCTATAAACAAACATTGATTAAGTATTAGATTATTAATACATTGATTAAATATTGATTATCAATACTTAGGTGTGAGCTGGCAACTACTGGATGGTTACTCTTTTACAGATATTCCACAAAAAATAATTCCTTCACACAAGAAATGGGATGCTATGATCCCTGTTTTATTAGGATAACCAACTCATCCTAATGTGCTCCAAATTTCCACAATTTTAGCAACGAATGTCTTACCTCAGTCCAGAGGAAGTCAGGATAGTTGATCACTCTGATCATTCTGGAGATGAGGACTTTGTATATACAAAAGATTAGTTCCTTTCTCCAACTTGTCTTAGATGCAAGGCTGACTTGGTCTAGAGCAGGGAACAGGTTTACTGACAGGATAGACTTGGCAGTAGAAGGAAAAGCAAGTTAGGTTGCTCAGAGCCCTCTGGTTGTGAGGCTGGTCCAACCCCACGAGTGGTCTTGGGCACAATTACCAGTGCATGTGAACCCTCTTCACTCCTCCCCACAAGCAAAAGTCCTTGCCATTCAATACTACCAAAAGCAATTTACACATTTAATGCAATTCCAATGCAAATACCAATCCCATTCTTCAACGAGATGGAAAAGGCAATCTCCAATTTCCTATGGAATGGGGAAAAGCCCCTAATAAGCAAAGCACTCCTTAAGAATAGAAGAATGGTAGGAGGTATCTCACTCCCTGATTTCAAATCCTACTACACTGCCCTGGTGGTAAAGACAACATGGTACTGGTACAATGACAGACACATAGATCAATGGAAT
>NW_006399924.1:2651397-2659289 GCF_000299155.1 Elephantulus edwardii | reverse complement strand
AAAATTTAATAATAATAATAAAAAATAACCATAAAAAAAAAGTCCTTGCCATTGAACTTACGATGACCCTATTGGACAGAATATAATTGCCTCAAGGCGGTAAACTTTTATGGAAGCACACAGCCATACCTCTCTCTTGTGATACAGCTTGAGGGTTTAAACTACCAACGTTTTACTTAGTAGTCAGGTTCTTCAGTGCACAGGAAAATTAGCTATCATGTCCTATGGAGAAGGAGATGGTTGGAAGCCAGGGCCCTGGTGTGTTCAAGACTTCACCCATAACCCACCACCATGGCCCAGGAAGGCACAGCTGTTGGAGGCATAATGGACGTTAATACCACTTTACAAGAGGTGCTAAAGGCCGCCCTCATTCATGTTGGCCTAGCACGTGGAATCCGCAAAGCTGTCAAAGCCTTAGACAAGCGCCAAGCCCGTCTTTGTGTGCTTGCATTCAACTGTAAAGAGCCTAATTATGTCATGTTAGTAGAGGCCCTTTGCCCTGAACACCAAATCAACCTGATAAAGATTGATGATAATAAGAAACTGGGGGAGTGGGTGGGCCTCTGCCAAACTGACTAAGAAGGAAAGCCCCGCAAAGCTTTTGGCAGCAGTTGTGTAGTTGTTAAGGACAATGGCAAAGAATCCCAGGCCAAGGATGTCATTGAAGAGTATTTCAAATGCAAGAAATGAAACTGATAAAGAACTTGGCATAGTAAAAAAAAAAACAACAACACAACAACAGTGGTGTGGCACAGGTTGAAATTGGTTTGAAAATTAACTTCAGGATGAGAATGCAGAAGAATGTGAAGGCAACCTCAGGAGTACTCTTCTCTTGCCAGACAAGCTATTTTGAACTCCTATTCACTGAGGGTTTTGTCCACCTGCTGGTTTTACCACAGACTTGAGTCAAACTGACATCAGCGGAGACTAAATTTGCCTCTTACAAAATAACAAATGAGTATTACGAACCTGGTCATTACTACTCACATGACAAATATTTATAGAAACTAATATACCATTTAACTTACTGCTGATAATAGGGAGACCATTAGCTTGCCTAGTCAGCCTTCTTCCCTCCAGCTTAGAATCACTCAAGCTTGAAGGAGACCAACATTCGCTCCCTTTTTTGCAGCGCAGGAACTTAAAGGCTTTCTAGGAATCTTTTCTATGTGCTGCGTTCGTTAGCCTGTTTCATTTCTTTGCCTCAAAATTTTTACCTCATTTTGAGTCACATAAAAATGAGGCCTTTATGGTACTGCAGATCCAAAACATGCCCCCTAGTAAGTCAGAACAGAAGAGACAATAACAGAAGGAGTAAATGGACTGTGTGCCTAAGAAAAAAAACATGTGTCTCTGTGAACAACTGTCTCCTTGGCCACAAGACCACAAGAACTGGATGGTGCCTGACTACTATTACTAAACGTTATGCCCAAGTATTTGATAGAAGAATTTGGACCAAAAGGGAGAAAACGAAAAAGATCATTTAAAATATTAACGGAATTTTTATTTTCTAGTCATTGAGCTAGATGAGCCCTTAAAATGATTGTTTGAGGTAATTTTTAAATCTTAAATCAAAAATTTCCTCTAACATCCTTCTTTAAGCAATGTTATTGTTGGTATTGCCACCGTCAAGCTGATACTACGTCATAGCTGATCTTCCAGTGGGTTTTCAGTGGCTATAAATTGCACTGGAGGAAATTGTCCATTTTTCTCCTGCAGAGAACTTGGTGGATTCGAACAGCTGTCTTTGGGTTGGAAGAGCAACTTCCATCTAGCTTAACTAGTGAGAAACGTCTGCTTTGAACATTGTGCTCTTTTAAGAACTGCCTACATGAGATCAACCTAACAGTAGTTACACAAAAGTTTAGATGAAAAGTTTGGGAAATATGTTAATGCAGGAGGAATTATTTGGAAAAAGAGGACAAGAATGTTTGCAAGACTTGAAGAATGATTTTATAACTTGAAGAATATATCAATATCACTGGATTGGATATATAGAAATTGTTGGATTGGGGGATGTTTTGCTCTTTTTTTTCCTTCTTCTTCTTTTTTTTTCTTCTTTTTGTTGTTCCATGCTGTCGAGTCGCCTGTGACTCATAGCAACCCTATGTACATACTTTGTCCTATCCTGTGCAAATCTCACTGTCTCCTACATACCTACCCCCATTACCCCAGTCACTGAATCAATCCACCTCATAGAGGGTCTTCCTAATCTGCGCTGTCCCTTCACTCTCCCAAGCATGACATCCTTCTCTAAGGACTGGTCCCTCCTTGCAACGTGTCCAAAGTATGTGAGATGGAGTTTCAGAATCCTTGCCTCCAAGGAGCTGCCTGGCTTCACCCTGGTTCAGCAATGGTTTCTGATTTCCCAGTCAATCGGATAAGTTATCTGATTTCCTTCTTCAGGCTCAGGGGTGGTCGAGGGCTGAACATGGTGGGTCTATCACTCAGTTGAACTCACATTCAGAGTCCCTTCTAGGTCCCTTGCACTAGCTTTGGTTCGGGGCATGTGAGGCCAAATGCTATGAGCTGGTCTTTACGGAACTCACTGCATGTTAAAGCACTGAGTCTTGAGACATCTGAGAAGGAAAAAAAAAGTCATTATGGTTTATGTTGCTGATGTGATTAAAAAAGCCCTTTTATTTCTTTTGAGAGGTCTGGAGTGATAATAAAATGGAGTAACACAAGGACATGCTATTCAGCTATCAATTTAAAAAATATTTTCAGAACAGCCAAGTGATGGGAAGGAAAGATTTATTATGGCCTTGTGTGGGTCAACAAGTGAATTCAACTTCCTAGTCTCTTTTTTCATCCAGTATTTTTCCAGATACTTTTTATTCTTTTTTGGACCATTTTACCCAAAGATGGTTCATTTTAAATGCCATATTTTATATACTCTAGAGCTTACCAACTAAATAATTTTGCGATTTTCCATCTCAAGCTATCTCTGGCAATGTTGCTTGGAATCTACAGTTTCTCTGACAAAGTAAGGTAAATCAGGTGTAATTCAAATTATCTGTACAGTTTCTGTAAATTAATACTAAGTAAAAGTATATAATTGTTAAAGTGCTGGACCTACCCAATTCAGGAAAAATGAACTCTCACCTCAAATTGCTTTGATATAAAACTCTTTCAGCAATCAGAACTGTGGAAGTCAATTTATGGGTCTGGATTTGAGAGTTTGCTACTTTTAATTAGGTATATAAATCCCCCTATTGCATTTTCCATTACAGCTGTGTGCAGGCCCAACCTTACTCTGTTGAAGTGCCAAATATATCATGTGTTGAACGGTAGTAAATCTACCCTTGGAGACTTATTAGATGGCTATGATCTATCAAGGGTCGTTAGAAGATCAATATTTCAAATACTCTCTAATGTGGGTAAGAGAAACTTGGCCAATAATTTCTCCATGTTAGATACATAAAGATTTACTTTAGGAAACATGGCATTATAATAGACTCCCAAAGACTTTTAAAAAATTTCAATTCCTTTGAGAAAGAAAAAAAAACTATATCGAAGATACTAAAGGTGGAATTGCTGTTGTCATGTCCCATCGAGTCAGAACTGACCAGTAGCTGACCCTTTAGCAGACTTTCAGAGACGTAAATCACACGAGAGTTGACTGCCCATTATTAAGTGAGAAAAGGTAGATAAAGTTATTCTTAACCTAGATCTCAAGCCTCAGCTCTATCAGCTTCTCCAAAACTATGTCTTTGTTTTACTTTATCAAGGACAGGAAAAATTTTTTTTTTCTTTTCTGAGGACAATGTCTTTAAGATGTTATGTATCACCAGGACTATCCAGAACTTCCTGGGAAACAAGTTGCTGACCTTCTGCAGATCCACGTTAACCATACAATTAGATAATAGTGAACCCACGCTGAAGGACAGCATGCAGAACAAACACACTTCCCTCTGAGAAAATAGATGGGCTTCTGTGCTCTTAGAAAAGATTAAAACAAAAATCACCATAAGAATGTTACTCTTCAAAATAATCTTGTGATTTGTTCCTAGGAGTTCCTTGGCAGGAACAGTAGCTCTGGCCTATCACATTTAAACCCTTTTTACCCTTCTGCCACATAGCCACCTTTACTCTTTCCCCAAATGGCCAGATCTCTTTCAAAGTCATTTAGAAATTGTTCTTTTTGCCAGATCAAGTTGCAGCTCTTGAGAGCTGAGCATTAAAGGCTCTGAGGCCTAGTGACAGTTAATTAGTGACTGTTAATAGTGACGTCAAATGCAAAGATAACATTGAACAATCCCAAATTTTCCACTAAAAGAGCATTCACATAAAGCTACCACTTAGGTTCAAAGAACAGTATTGAACCCAAAGTCCACACATTATGACCCTTTGGGAGAAATTGCACTGGCATTAGCTTAGAAGAACTGATGCCCTTGAATTATGATACTGGCATGGAAAACGCCAGAAGGAAATAATATTCCAAATGTTAGTTATGATTATTTCTGGCTTTTGGGATTATTAATGCTATTTCATTCTTCTTCATGTGGCATCCACTTCCAAAATAACATGCCTCCAGAAACTCTATGAACTTTGAAAAATGTCAATAGTTGCAGAGAAACTTCAAGCCTTTTGTTCATAGGGTCCCTATGAGTGATGCTCAACTCAAAGGCAATCAACAATAACCACATATTTTCTACTATTTTTGTAAGACATGTACATTATTAATATAAATTTTCAATATTTTCTTTTTATAAAGAAAGAAGGGTTTGATAGTAGATGCAGGAAAATGAAAAATACCTACTAGACTTCTCCCTGGTGCCGCAAACTGCTCTGAGGAAATGTCACAAGTGAACGGTGTGTTGAAAAGATTTGCTTTCTTTTGTTAAATAAGCTATTTAGGAATTCTGCCCCTAAGTTAGGCTTACAGTAAGTCAGTCTCTTAAAAAATTGCACTAACTGTAAAAATGGCATTGTAGTAGCAGCACCAGACTCTTTATCCAGCTTCACAAGGGGAAGGAAACAGTCATCATCAAGACTAACAGCCCAGTGCCGATGCTTCTGAAAACTCATGCTCACTGCCATTGAGTTGGTGCAGAAGCTGCATGGCCTCTTGGTTACCATTGGTTACCAATGCAACATGCTAAATATCCAGCAGAGCTCTTGACTCCTAAAAGATGAAGACCAAATATACCTCCACCTCCCAACCTTTGCACTAGTTCTGACACCAACTTTCCCTCTCAGAACACTTTCTATTTCTATGCTGGGTTTGAAAATTCATTACAGTGGCCACACAGAACTCACAGACCATCTTCACAAGATGGGACCTATTAGGGAGGAAGTAAGTAATTTAAGATCAGGAACCATTCGAGAGAAAGTTCTTCAATCAGGACAGCCTCTTCTGAGCCATTTTGTACCCTCTGCAGGTCTCCAGATCAATCTTTCTTTCTCTGAGTCTAGGAGATTCTTAGTACAAGAACTCTGGGTCTAAATGTGCTTGACAGTCATCACTTCTCGGTTGTAGTTAGATCTCCCTTCTACAGTTCTCAGATATTAATACTAATGGGATGGCAAAATGAACCAGTTCCCTCATTAGAATTACATATGCTTTCCTAAAATAGGGAGGATCTGAGGCTTTGCTACAGAAGGTCAAGGACTACAGTCTTCAATATGGATTGAAGCTCAGTATCAAGAAAACAAAGATTCTCACCACTTGGCCACTTGGCAGCATCAGGATGAATGGTGAAGAGATTGAGATTGTTCACAGCTTCAGTTTGCTTGGCTCCACAATCAACACTTTTGATACCAGCAGTCAAGAAAGCAAAAGATTAATTGTGTTCAGGAAAAATCTGCTGTCAGGGACCTCTCCAGAGTACTGAAGAGCAATGATGTCAGTCTAAAGATTAAGGTGCACCTGATGCAAGTCATGGTCTTCACAATTACTTACTATACATCAGAAAGCTGGACAATGACTACGGATGATAAAATAAGATTGATATTTTTGAGCTGTGATGCTGGAGAAGAGTATTAAATATAACATGGACTGCTAAGAGAACAAATAGTTTCATCCTGGAAAGGGTAAAATCAGGTTGCTCTTTGGAGACAAGGATTTTGAAGCTCTGTCTGGCATACATTCAGCATGTTGTTAGGAGGGACCAGTCCTTGGAGAGGGACATTATACAAGGAAGGGTGGAAGGACAGCGCAAGAGAGGAAGAACTTGGATGAGATGGATTGACTCAGTGACTAAGGCAATGGGGGTAGTTGTGTCAGAACAGGGCAGAGTTCAGAGCTGTTGTATGTAGGGTCACTATGAGTCAGAGTTGACTCGACGGCACACAAGAACACATACTTTATTTGCATGGCACTCTGGTAGACTAGTGGTAAGCAGTTTCACTGCCAACCCAAATCCAGATGGTTTGAAACCACCAGCTGCCCTACAGGAGTCAGATGAGCAATCTCCTATGTAATTTACTGCCTCTAAAACCCCACCAGATTGAGAAGAGAGAGAGGAGGGGGGGGGGAAAACCACAAAAAACCCAAACCCTCTGGAGGGCCAGTAAGAGCTGGTTCTGCCTCAAAGGCACATAACAACAACACCACCACCACAACAACCTCCATAAAGTTTCCAAGCATTTGTTTGCATTATTACCAAGGTGACCAATCTCCTTGTTGGGTCATAAGCACCTTGTTTGCATATTCTCAGTCAACCATTGTATTGAACATTAATGATCAAAGAATAGATTAGTTGTGGGATAACATTAAGAACATCACACATGAAAAGAGTAAGAGATTATTTTTTTAAAAAAAGGAAAGAATAAATGATCAAAATTAATACCAGAAGAGATCCTTAAACTTGCTCCGAAAACACAAAGAAACTAAAGTAAAAGGAAAAAACAATGAAGAGAGCTGAGCAGAAGATGTCAAAGGGCAGCTCAAGAAGATAAAACAAAATATCATGAACTATTCAAAGATCTAAAATTAGAAAACCAAAATGGAATAATACACTAGCATTTCTCAAGTTAGAGAAAGTAGAAAAAAGATCCAAGTCTCTATTTTCAATACTGAAGGATTCTGTGAGAAAAAATACTGAATGATTAAGGGAACATCAAAAGAAGAAGGAAGGAATATACAGGCTCACTACAACAAAAATGATTGACAGTGAGCTATTTCATGAAATTGCACATGATTCATGATTAAGATGCAATGGTGCTGAAGGAAGTTATCCAAACTGCACTGAAGGCATAGGTGAAAAGAATTCTTGTTAGATGCCATGGGAATATCAACTGAGATATTTCAACAGAAGTAACCATCACAGTGTTCATTTCTCTATGCCCCAAAAGTAAGAAGGCAGCTACCTGGCCAGCCAACTGGAAAGTATACATATCTGTACACATACCTTGGAGAAAGACATGATGTTGGGAAGGGTGAAGAGTCAGCAAAGGAGAGAAAGACCCTCAACCAGGTGAATCAACATGGTGACTGTTGCAATGGGCTCTTGGCATGTCAGGAAGTGTGAGGATGGCGCAGGATAGAACAGGGTTCTGAACTTTTGTACATTGGGCTGCTATGAGTTGTACTCAACTCAATGGCACCTAACAACAACAGCAAACACTCATTTAAAAAAAAACAAAACAATTGGATGTGGAAAATTGCCAAGCAATATCATTAATATCACTCATACACACACACACACACACACACACACACACACACACACACACACAAAATCTTTCTAAAGATAATTTTAAAATAACTAAAGCAGTATGCTTTTTTGAAGCCCTCGGAAGCTCTGACAAGCGTGGTCTTGGGCAGAAGTGAGGCTTGAGGGTCGCAGCAACCGCAGATAAGCAAGGACAGGCGTTTTTCACAGGTACCCAGGATTTCCGGCGGGCCCGAGGGCCGCAGAAGGGGAAACATAATCTACACAGAAGTT
>NW_006399924.1:2646430-2648103 GCF_000299155.1 Elephantulus edwardii | reverse complement strand
GGTGCGGTTGGCACAGGATAGAGCAGGGTTTAGAGCTGTTGTGCATAGGGTCGGTATGAGTCGGAAACGACTTGATGGCACATAACAACAACAAAGCAGTACACCAACAGAGAACTACTAGATTAGTCTGGATTTAGAAGAGGACATGAATTAGGGGACATCATGTGAAATTTAGCTGAAAGCAAAAAACAAAGTATTTATCTATATTGCAAATGAAAAGGCATTTGAGTGTGTAGAGTATAACAAATTATAAATAACATCACAAAGAGTGAGAATTCCAGAACACATATTGTGTTTATGCAGATCCTATACATAAATTGAATGAACCTGTTCTTTCTCCATACCCATAGGTATACTGAGCAAATAATACAAGAACCTGGGTTTTATGAAGAAGAATGTGGCATCAGACTTGGAGGAAGACTCATCAACAACCTGTATCATGCAGATGACACAACCTCATTTGCTTTAAAGGAAAGAGGACATGAAACGCTGCAGAAGATCAAGGACTATTGCCTTTGATATGGATTATATCTCAACATTGAGAAAACAAAAATCCTCACTACTGAACCAATAGGCAACATCATATAGATGGAGAAAACAGATAATATCATGATAGATGGACAAAAGATTGACATTCTCAACTATTTCAGCTTAGTTTGAGCCACAATCAAAACTCTGGGCACTAGCAGTCAGGAGACCAAGAGATGAGTAGCATTGGGAAAGTCTGCTATCAGGGACCTCTCTGAAATCCTAAAGAACAATGATGTCAGTCTAAAAACTAACATGGACCTAATTCAAGCCACAGTCTTTTCAATCACCTGTTATGCATCTGAGAGCTGGACGATGAAGAATGATAGCAAAAAGAAGAATTTGTGCCTGATTTGCAATGTTGGAGAAGAGTCCTGAACAACCCACAGACTGCCAAAAGGACATGAAGATATATCTTGGAGAAAGCACAACCAAAGCATTTCTTGGAGACAAGGATGGTAAAACTTTATCACTCATACTTTGGACATGTTGCTAGAAGAAACTAGCCCCTGGAAGGGGACATTATGCTTGGAAAGGTAGAGTGTCAGCAAAAGATATGAAGCCCTTCAACGAGATGAATTGACACAGTGAGTGCAACAACGGGCTTGAGTGTATCAGAGGTGAAGAGGACAAAAATGAGGGGATACAGAATGGTTTAAAATCAGGAAATGCACATGTCAGGGTTGTATCTTTCGCCATACCTATTTAGCCTGTGTGCCGAACAAATAATTCATGAAGCTGGACTACATGAAGAAGAATGTGGCACTAGGAATGGAGGAAGAGCCATCAACAACCTGTGCTATGCACATGACACCATTTTGTTTGCAGAAAATGAAGAATATTTGAAGCACTTATCAAAGAAGCTCAAAGACTTTAGTATGTAAATTATACTTCAGTTGTTGTTGTTGTTGTTATGTGCCTCGAGTCGCTTGCAACTCATAGCTTGTGACTCATAGCGACCCTATGTACAAGAGCTCTAAATGCTGTCCTATCCTGTGCCAACCTAGCCATCTCAAACGCACTTATTCCCACCGCTCCAGTCACAGAATCGATCTATCTCACCAAAGGTCTTCCTCTCCTTTGCCGCCCCTCCACTCTGCCAAACATGATGTCCCTCTCCAAGGACCAGTCCCTCCTTGCAACAT
>NW_006399924.1:2644015-2646185 GCF_000299155.1 Elephantulus edwardii | reverse complement strand
CACTGTTCAACTCTCTGATGCATAGCACATAATTGCGAAGACTATAGCCTGGATCAGGCACACCTTAGTCTCCAGCCTAACATCATTGCTCTTCAGTACTCTTGAGAGGTCCCTCACAGCCGACTTTCCCAATGCAATTCATCTCCTGATTTCCTGGCTGCTGTTACCAAGAGTGTTGAAAAATTCTCATAATCAACCTAATAAGTAATGTTTTCATAAATGAACAAAAGGTTGATGTTTCCATGGTTTTTACTTTTATTTTGATCAACAATCAACACTTTATAAAAGTCAAGTAATTGGGAGGGAAGACAGGGAGAGAGCTTGTGTGAGGGACAATGCATACAAACTTTGTAGGTAAATCAGTGGAAATTTTTTTTTAAATGCAAGAAATTTTTTAAAAAAAGATCAAGAAATTACACAATGTATTGCAATGAGCAATCTGCTAATGACCTCTTTAAATTACTCAAGAGCAAGGCCAAGTTTAAAGACCAAGTTGTACCCGACACAAGGCATGGTATTTTAAATTGCTTCATATGCATGTGAAAGTTGGACAATAAGTAAGGGAAATCAAAGAAGAATTTATGCCTTTGAATTACAATGTTGCCAAAGAATTTCACAACAAACTGTGGCTGACTCTGAGAAGAATGGGAATCCCAGAACACTTGATTGTACTTATGTAAAACCTATAGTTGGACCAGGAGGCAGTCATCAGAACAGAGCAAGGAAACACTGCATGGTTCAAAATTGGGAAAGTTATGTGCTAGGGAAGTGTCCTATCTCCATTCCTCTCAAATCTTTAAGCAGAACAGATTATCCAGGAGGCTGGGCTCTATGAGGAGAAGTGTGGCGTCAGGATTGGAAGAAGACTCATCAGCAATCTCCGTTATGTAGATGACACAACCCTGCTTGCTGAAACGGAGGAGGACCTGAAGTGCTTGCTGTGGAAGTTCAAGGACTGCAGCCTTCAATATGGATTAAAGCACAACATCAAGAAAACAAAGATTCTCACCACTGAGCCAATTGGCAGCATCATGATGGATGATGAAGAGATTGAGATTGTTGATAGCTTCAGTTTGCTTGGCTCCATAATCAGTACTCTTGGTACCAGCAGCCAGGAAATTAAAAGACTAATTGCATTGGGAAAGTCTGCTGTGAGAGACCTCTCCAAAGTACTGAAGAGCAACATTGTCAGTCTGGAGACTAACGCCATGATAAAGGCCCTGGTTTTTGCCTTTACTTGCTATGCATCAGAGAGCTGGACAATGACTAGGGATGATAGAAGGAGAGTTGATGCTTTTGAGCTTTGGTGCTGGAGAAGAGTATTCAATATACCATGGACTGCTAGGAAAACAAGTTCTTCCTGGAAAGGGTGAAGCCAGGCTACTACTTGAAGGCAAAGATTCTGAAGCTTTGTCTGACATTCTTTGGACATGTTGCAAGGTGGGATCAGTCCTTGGGGAGGGACATCATGCTTGGGAGGGTGGAGGGACAGTGCAGGAGAGAAAAACCCTCGACGAGATGGATTGATTCAGTCACTGGGGTTATGAGGATAGCTGTGTCAGAGATAGTAAGACTGGCCCGGGATAGAGCAGGGTTTAGGGCTGTTGTACATATAGTTGCTATGAGTTGCAGGTGACTCAATGGTACATAACAACAACAACAACATGGACAGTTAAAAGAACAAACTTATCTTGGAATAATTATGGCCAGAAGTGCTGTTAAGTACTCTTTAGAAGCAAGAATGGGGAGATTTCATCTCACATATTTTTGGGCATATTGTCAGAAGGGGCTGGTCTCTGAAAGAGGACATTATCCTTGGAAAAGTAGAGGATTCACCAAAGAGAAGACCCTTAATAAGATAGATCAGTACAGTGAGTACAGCAATCGGCTTAAGCACAGCAGAAATTGAGAGAATGGCACAGGGCTGAACAGAGTTTCATTCTGTCATACATAGAATCACTCCAAGTCAGAGCCAATTCAGTGGCATCTAACAACAAGAACCAAATAACTGTGTAGGAATTACCAGATTACGGCAAGAGAGGCCATATAAAAGTGCTCAGTGACATTCACAGTCACTTCGCTCATTTGACTCAATAACTTTGTCCTCATAGTTTTTCATATTAGAACAGGAAGTGGGCTGTCTGAAACTTAGCTTTACATTCTGTCATAT
>NW_006399924.1:2640780-2643915 GCF_000299155.1 Elephantulus edwardii | reverse complement strand
AGAATTATTTACTCACTGCAGAGCATAACATCCAGGTACTGTGGGGAGCTCTGAGACAAGGCCCATTTTCTTCTGAAGCCTTTCTGACACCTGAAGGTGCAGTCTACAAAGTTCTTGCTACTCGCTCCCACAATCTAGGAGTGCGCTAATCTATCTGCTATTAAAAAAGTAAGACTCCGTTCAGAAAATTCAGAAAAACCTTTAATTCAGAGGAGATGGAGAGAAAGGACAGATTAATATATATCAAGGAAAATGTTTTTAAACTGCTGCTTCTGCCAAAATGGTATTAACAATGACACTAAAAAGAGCAAGATAATGACAATGGTGAAGGTGAATAAATGATAATACATACTCCTTCAGAGACAGACGCTTAGAGGTAAGTAGTTGTGTTGTCGACCCAAAGGTGCACGATTAGAATCTACTAGCTGTTCTGCAGGGGGAAATCAGCAATCTCCTCCTATGTGACTTATTGCCTTTGAAAACCCACTGGACGGTCAGCTAGGAATCATTTCCAATCTGATGGTACAACAAAAACAGAGAGAACGCTGAGACAAAGGTGGACCAGCCCAAGTTTAATCAGACCTGCCTCCACCACTTACAATGTGATCTTGGGCAAGTAATTTAAGCTCTCTCACCCTCCGAGTTACTGTCTGAGAAGTGGGAACAACATTATCCTTCTTGCAAAGTTGGAATGAACATTAAAAATAATATATAACACAAAAAGAATAATATATGAAACATGCAGGATACATCTTTGACAAATACTAGGCATTTATTAACGAATTAAAATATCTTTAAACTCAAAGGCTTATCCTGCACTACCGTATACCCATTGGGCTGCTAAGCAAAAGGTTAAGCAATTTGAATCTAATTTGCTCCTCAGCAAGAAGCAATCTCCTTGCGTACAATTTACAGGCCCAGAAACCCGATGGAGTGCCACTATGAGTCAAAATAGACGTGGAGGTAATGCATACACTTATACAGCAATGATTTAAAAAAGAGTGAAAGAGTGGGGAAAACTAACAAGTGATAGCCCAGAAAATGGGAAGGATCCCAAACCAGGTGTTGGTGAATGAGCAGAAGCAGCGCATTAGAACCTCAGTCTAATATCACAAATGAGTACTCGAGCTCCCTCTTCGGGCAGAGTTTGGTAAATGTGATTTAGGATTTGATGAGGCAACTTGTTTTGAGTCACAAAGCCAAAACTCAAATCTCAATTCTGACTCGTGGGGACATAGAAAACCTAACGTGCTCCTTCACCTCATTTATTTTTCTGTTTAAAAAAATGTATTACTTATTCAACCAATGACTAAGAAGGATAGAAGGAGAATTGATGCCTTTGCGCTGTGGTGCTGGTGAAGAGTATTGAGGGTACCATGGACTGCTAGGAAAACAGATTCATCCTGGAGAGGGTTAAACCTGACGGCTCCTTGGAGGCAAGGATTCTGAGGCTCCGTGTAACATACTTTGGACATGTTGTGAGGAGGGACAGGTCCTTGGAGAGGGACATCATGCTTGATAGGGTGGAGGGACAGCACAGAAGGAGAAGGCCGCCTATGAGGTGGATTGATTCAGTGACTGGGGTAATCGGGATGGGTGTATCGGAGATGGTGTGATTGGCACAGGACAGAGCAGAGTTTAGGGCTGCGACTCGACGGCACTTAACAACAACAACAACATTCAACCAGCTTTGCACATTTTCTAAAGCTGCTATTACTGTATTTAATTAGAGGATACATGATTTTGAGCAAGTTTTAAAAGGAATGCATATACTATGATCTAATTAAATCACTTTCTTGTTAATTGCTATTATTAATCACTATTTGGGGTTGAGAGGTTTTTTTCCCACCAAAGTGTAAGTAGAGTTACTGCCCTTGAATCTTTCTTGGCCTGTTAGAACACAGTTTAACTTTTCTCAAAATTGCATCGTTTAGATAGCACAAATACAGAACACCGAACACTGTTGCTTTGCTATTAGCTACAGTCAAATCACCTCCAATTCATGACTATAGAACAGAAGGAAGCACTGGCCACCCTGCACAATCCTGGTCACTTGCTTGTCTGAGGTCATTGTTTTAATGTTGATCCCACCGAGGACCTCCCACGCCATTGTTGGCACTCTGCTTCATCTGTGTGATATCCTCCTCTAAAGCAAGACAGTTGGACAAACGTCTACTGTGATTCACAAGGTTTTCATTCCTAGTTTCTTTTCTTTTGGAAGCTCCCCTGAAACTGGTTCAGCGTGGGTGGTACCACCAATATTTGAAATATCAGAAGGGTGGCTTCCAGCATCACAGCAACACACAAGTCACCACAACACAGCAAACTAGCGGATAGATGATTATATTGAACACTAACTCATGCTAAACCCACAGAAGGCCACAAGAGAAGTGTAAAGCATGCAGTCCTGTCCCTGTAACTTCCTACTCTAGTTATATAGACCAAAAATATACATGAGATGATTCGTCACAAACAAGAAAATCGTTAACTGTGAGATTCTACAGGGCATGAAGCACTTGGTTCACCCCAAGATTGGCGGTATGAACCCAACAGCCTCTCCCTTCATGGAAGAAAGAAAGAGTTGGTTTCCAAAAAGATCTATAGTTTTGGAAACCTTGTGGGATGGTTCAAGTCTGTCCAACAGGTTCTTTATGAAACAGAAACAATTCAGTGACCATGAGGTTACTTACTCTACAAAAGGGTTCAAACTTCATAAGTCCACACCACCCATGCCCAATACCCAATTCTGGCCATCAGACAAATGAGAACTCAAAGATGAACAATGGCTAAGGTCAGTAGCATGACTGGCACAGAGAATAAATCCTGGGTGAGTTAAAAGAACTCTCTTGCCACTTAACACATTGTTATTTATTTTTTTCCATTATCTCCGTCTCTATGTGTCAGCATTCTGACAGCACAAAGTTTTCTCTTCAATTCACTGTACCCACGGAGCATAGGCTAGTGTCTGGCACAGCTCACACCCCTAATAAACAGTACTTGAATAAACGAACAATTGTTTCCTTTTAACTTATTGAGGAAATGCACGTAGGTGAGATTGAAGTCCCCGAAACCATATGGACTTTTTCAAGGGTTGGTGTTAACCACAAGATCAAACATATAATGGAAACATACTGC
>NW_006399924.1:2615020-2638984 GCF_000299155.1 Elephantulus edwardii | reverse complement strand
GAAGCAACATAGATCCTTATATTTTGGAAAGAAATTTATAATACTTTAGAAGTAATCAAATAATATCACAAACATACAATCCCATGTTTTAAAATTGTGAAACTATAGAGGTCTATGAGATCTATCCAGCATGAGGCTGCGAACTGAAAAATCGGTGGTTGGGATGCTGGCCACTCCACAGGGAGAGAAAATGATGCCGTTTGCGTCCATACAAGATTTACAGTCTTGGAAACCCTTTGAGTCCCTTCTGCTGTGTCCTACACAATCACAACAAAACAGAATCAACTCAACAATAGTGGTTTAGAGACCTACGAACAGGAAAAAAAGTCTAGAAGGATCTATGCAGAGTGTTTCCCCAAGTGGCAGGATTCAAGGTGGGGTTTACATTTTCTCCTTTAAGCCTTTTCTTAGTGTCTAATCAAACAAAACATGGAGTGTTCTAAAATCAGAAGGAAAAACAAGCTCTTTTCTTCTTTTAAAAAGGCCTGTGTGCATCCTGAAAACCGCCAGTCCTCAGCGCCTCCCCACACCTCCCTCACTCGCCTCTGTAACACACAGTGCCCTCGGCTGTAGCTGATTCAGCCAGCCTGGGAGTCACTTGAGGATATTGATTTCAGAGGGTGGTAAGATTTAAGACCCAATGGTCATTACAGAGGTTTACCTCTCCATTGTTCTTGATGAAGACTGCCCCGGACTGATAGTGACGTCTCATCAATGAAATCTCCAAGGATTGTTCTCAGGTTCTGACAGCAAGATTCAGCGCTCTGGCCAGAAGTACTCCACAGGTCTCCCCAAGACGATCAATAAGCAGGGTGGTTGGTCACTGGAATGGTCAGAGACTTAGATCGAGGCTTCAACTGGAAGGAACATGCCTCAGGAGTAACGTTGTTTATGGGCTGCAGAAATGAAAGCGTATTCCCCAAGTTATCCAAAACATTAAGGACTGTACTGACAACACTAAGTGTCTTCTAGACTTGTTGTTGTTATGTGCCATCAAGTTGCCTGCAACTGATAGTAACCCTATGTACAACAGCCCCAAACCCTGCTCTATCCCTTGGGCATGGGAACCAACAGCAGCCTCCTCGTGCTGGTTCTGGTTCAATTACCCACTTTGCTAACAAGAGGACAGATCAGGTGTTTTCTGTCAGAGAATGCTATTCACTGCACCAGATCACTGAGGTGAGGTGACGTAACAGAACACAGGAACAGAGCAGACTTTTGGAGTCGGATTATTGACTTTAGTCATCACTGTACACGCTCTGAAGTTTCGTTTCCTCATTCATTGCTGTTCTTTTTGTAAACCACCATCTAGTGGGCTCTGACTCACGATTCTGCACATGTAAGACAGCGAAACAGTCTGCACCCCCCATGTCATTACTGCTGTGCTCAAGGCCATTGTGGCCATGGTGTATTCTGAGCACCTCCCAATTTTTTTTTGTTTATCATTGAGTCAGAACTGACTCATAGCTGACCCTTGAGTGGGTTTTTAGAAGTTGTAAATTGCACAAGAGGAGATGTTCCATCCTCCTGCAGAACAGCTAGTGGATTCAAACTTCATGTCACTGGGTTTGCAGAGCAATTCTTTATTCTGCTGTGATGCATACAGTTTTCTTTGGGTAACTTTTGAAAGTAGATCTCCAGGCCATGTACCCTAATTTGTCTTAACTTAGTAGCTCTGCTGAACCCTGCCTGCCGCGCTGGGCCCTGCTCATATTTGGAATACTGGTAGCATAGCATCCGGCACCCTAGAAACACACAGATGACCACAATAAATCTCACACTCACTCACTGCCATCGAGTCAGAACAGACTCGTAGCTCACCCTCCAGCAGGTTTTCAGAGGCTGTAAATTGCACAGAGGAGATTGCCCATCTTTCTCCAGAGAAGCCACTGGCAGATTTGAACTGCCAAAGAGGTACGGTCTTTGGGTTAGTAGCACAGCTTTCTAGGGACCAGGCCACGAGAGCTGACAATGACAAATGCATATTAATATAGCTTCTATGTCATTTTAAAGAATACATGAGATTATAACCTACCTGAGCAGTTCATGGCACATGGTTGGGGTTCAATGAATGTTTATTATCCTACCAATGACTGCTGGGTGTCATCATCTGATTGGGCAATCATGAACAATAAGATCATCATAGTCGCTCGTAGTCTGAATATTTATTGTATGATATTTTTATAGACTATTAAGAAAGGAGAGTGGCCATATATTGAGACTTTGCTATGTGGTAGAACTCTCCTGGATTTTACTTTTATCAAGACCTCTCAATGCAATACTGCTGTGTTTTACTCCATTTTAGAGTAAGGCTCCTAGAAGCTAAATAATTTGACAAAGATTCTGGAGGTGACAGAGCTTGTGTTTAATCTCTGATAAGACTATCTGCTATGAAAGCTCATTTCTGTAAACTAATGAGAGAAATAGTAGGGGAATCCATCCAAATAGGGGTGATCCAAGTTCAATGTCACTTTAGTCTTGAAGTTCCTCAATTATCCAATTGGAGATGAAGTCTGAACATGTATTGAGTGATAGCAACCAGAATGACTCACATGTTTTGATAATTTGCTGACCTAAGTGTGTTATATGGATTTCAATGTAATTTTCACAAGTCTGAGAAGTAGCTGTTGCTATGTATTTACCCATTTTACAGATGGGAAAATCTGCACATATGAGAGAAGATTTGCCCAACTGGCAGAACCTGGTTTGAGTGACCTGCCACTGAATGGCCTGTGCCCTGTGGAAAGCAGCAGACTGACAAAAAAGCCCCCTGCCCTGGTCAGCCGACTGGGGGCGAGAGTCCTGGCCAGCCAACAGTACAATTCTTACCCCTCCCACCAACCTAAATTCCTCTGAAAACTAAGCAGCACTTGCTCCTGTGTCCAGGGACGGCTGAAAGAGTGCCTGTAGGCTCCATCCTCAGAGGTCTATTCTTAGCTCTCAGGCAGCTGTGAAAGCCCCAATCCATGAGGAAGAGCCTAGTCTCTTGGATTTACCTTAAATGGGGAGCAAGGAGACAGGTCAGTGGGAGCCTCTGAGCCAGCAGTCAGAGTAGGCAGAGGCTCAGAGGTCATGGTGCACAGGACGTGAGAGTCACAAGGGCAGGAATTCCAGAATGGACAATGGTCAGTCAGGCAGTGAGCTGGGTAAGGAACTGACCCTGGTCCATGTACACAGATTAGCTGGAAATTGTAAGTCCACCTCTCCTGAAGGAGTCCCTGGCTAGTGAAACATTAACAGTTAACATGTTTGGCTGTTATCTGAAAGGTTAGCAGTTCCAGTTCCCCAGGAAGTACTTACGAAGAAAGACCTGGCAATGCACTTCTGAAAACTCTGCGGCTCACGCTTTTGCTCTGACACACGTGGGGGTCGTCACGCCTCAAAATCAATGGTAACTGGTTTCTGGTGCTGTTTCCAAAAGGAATGTGATAGAGGCAGAAATGTATTCACGTGCTCTAGGGGAGCTCTGTGTTTTCTGTGAAGATGACTCACCAAACAACACTGCTTTACGTGTGGAGCAGTTATGCAAATTTCCTTACATAAAGAGAAAAGTCATTGTCAGGCTAAGAAAAGACACAAATAAAACAGAATACAGAGAGGTGGTTTTTAGAATATAAATTGAATTTCACTGGATAAAGAAAACATTTATATAAAACTACACAGCAGTATATTCCATTACTCCACAGCATAAAATGGTTATTTGTTTAGAATACGCAATCCTTCTTTCAGATGCTTGCAGCTCCCAGGAAGTTTCTTCCAATAACACCAGCAAACAGATAGTGTCGTCTGTGAGTAAGCAACAAGCCCTTGACCACAGACCTACACAAATTAGTCCTACTGTTCTGTCCAGATAACAATGTTATCTTAAAAGGCCATGACTTATAAAAGCAAGTGCAAGCTATGAACCCTAAGGCTGGAGATCAAGTCCACCCAGAGTAGCCTTTGAAGTAAGTACTGGGGATCTAGTTTTGGAAAAGTCAGCCATTGAAAATGCACTGGAGTACAGTTCTAACTGACACACGTGAAGTCACAAATAGGAATCTACTTGATAGCAGTGGGCATTTCTTTAATACAATGGTCTCCAATTTTTTTCCCCCACCATACAACCCTGTTGTTGTTGTTTGTTGTTGTTATGTGCCGTCGAGTTGCCTGCGACTCATAGCGACCCTATGTACAACAGCCCTAAACTCCGCTTCGTCCTGTGCCAATCGCACTGTCTCTGACACTCCCATCCCAATTATCCCAGTCACTGAATCAATCCACCTCATAGAGGGCCTTCCTCTCCTGCGCCGTCCCTCCACCCTCCCAAGCATGATGTCCCTCTCCAAGGACCGGTCTCTCCTCACTACATGTCCAAAGTAAGTTAGATGGAGCCTCAGAATCCTTGCCTCCAAGGAGCCACCCGGTTTAACCCTCTCCAGGACAAATCTATTTGTTTTCCTAGCAGTCCATGGTATTCTCAGTACTCTTCTCCAGCACCACAGCTCAAAGGCATCAGTTCTCCTTCTATCCTCCTTGGTCATTGTCCAACTCTCTGATGCATAACAGGTGATTGCGAAGACCATGGCCTGTATCAGACGCACCTTAGTCTTCAGAGAGACACCACTGCTCTTCAGCACTTTGGAGAGGTCCCTAACAGCAGACTCCCATGGCAATGCGCCTTTTAATTTCCTGGCTGCTGGTGCCAAGACTGTTGACTATGGAGCCAAGCAAACTAAAGCTGTGTACAATCTCAATCTCTTCACCATCCATCCTGATGCTGCCGATTGGTCCATACAACCCTAGCTAGCAGTAAAAAAAAAAGTTTGCACGTAGACTCTACTGTGGGAGAAAGATGGGCAATCTCCTCTCATGAGATGAACTCCCTCTGAAAACCCACCAGAGGATCAGCTCTGGGCCAGTTCCCACTTGATGGTATACAGCGACGACAGACCCCATTACAGTAACTCTTATTTATTTATAAATTATGTGTATGCACTTCTTATCATTAGTATCTACCCAAAGTCTTAAATACACTGAAAGTGAAATTTATCAGAAATGCAGCGAACTAGATAGATTGACACAGTGACTATAACAATGGGCTTGAGCATGGCAGATATTGTGGGAATGTGTAATGTTTAGATTGTAGGAATTGCAACTAATGTTAGGAAATAAAATGTGTATAAATGGTTGAATGGAAAAAGAATTTGCTCTGTAAACTTTCACCTAAATCATGTGTGCCAATGTGTGAGTATGTGTCTATATGTGTGTTTGTGTATAAAATTCCATGTTCTTGCACGAGATTCTTTGACACAAAACCAATAAACATACAGACCAAATAAATAAGCATTGTTCAATCCACATATTAAAGTAAGGTTTAATTTGTTTCTTAACTTTAGAAACTACTTCAGCAAATATTCCAATCTTTTATTCCCAAACAATATATCAGCTCACACCCTGTGGGTTGCCCATTTTCTAGTCGAGACTATGCCCTCAGATGTGGGAGCTCTCAAGGTCTGTGGGTAGGTTTGACTCTTGTATAGGGTTCTGATCCCTCTGACTAATAGTCTACAAAGAAAGCCAGATCTTACATCAAGATAACAAAAGCCTCCTTTGAAACTATACTGAAAGGGCATGGAAGTGATTCACCAGTTTTTCCACCAAACACCTCAGCCTCCGTCACCAGCCCAAGGACAGCCTCTAACCAGAATTCTAGTCATTGGAAACAGTAGACTAAATTACTTGCCTGAAAAAGTCTGCTCATTTGACAGAGAAAGTAATTAGCAATCATGAAATTAACATAACATGATTGAAAAAGAGGAATATTAGATATTTTTCTACAAAAGCTGAAGACTCGTGTTCTGCATAACTTGTGTGAAGTCGTGGTGCCTTTTCTTAGCCTATGACCTTCCAGAATACCTGTCACTTTAGGCAACAATTATTGATGCTCTCTGCTGTCTTCTGCCCTAGCTTGTAAATTCCTTGTGTTAAAATGGTTGCGGTTTTGCAGTCTTATTACCCAGTAAGTTGTTGTTAAGTGCCTTGAATCATAAATGACTCATAGCAACCTTATGAACGAAAAGTCTTGAACACAAAAAACATTCATCTTTTCTACAGGTTCAAAGAGTGTCCAGAGGCAAGCTATTTTGGAAGAGGATGCCACTCCTGCTTCCAAGCTTGTTTTCATTTGGGAGCTCCACCAAACACCTTTACCATGGGTAACCATTATCACATTTATCAGTGTCACAGTGTTTACCCTAACAGCAACCACAAATGGTCTTTTACAGCAAATTGCCAGACCAATGCTATACTACTTGGAAGAATTTTGACTAAAAACCATTAAAACCAGGCCCAAGGGCTCAAAACCACACCCAAGTCTCAGCCAAAAAGCAGAAAAGACACCTTAGCAGAATCCGGCTGTTCCACTCATCTTCCCAGAGTGCCTGGCAAATAGTAGGTGCTTGATAAATGTGATTGAATGAACTCAGAGATAGCAATAACAACCTGTGAAGATAAAAGGAGATATTTTAATAGAGCACTTAGCAGGAGGTAATTGCTCAATAAATATGCATATGATTGCACAGATAATAAGTGCTCAATCAGAAATCTCTTTTATTATTATATTGTATTATAGTACATTGTAAAATGAAGAAATAGTACACCAATTTATGGGTTCCACTGTAGAAACAAATCCTCCTGAGAAATAACAGGAGAACTGAGCCTCTAAAGGCCCCATTTTAAAACTGGAAGGTAAGAAGGACCTTAGACCAGTGGCCTGGCTCCATACTAGGAGGCTATTTTTAATTAGAATGCAAGTGCATCATTCCACTTCCTTCCTCTTTGTACCCCCAATTCTGAGATCAACTTTACACAATTGTGGACCTAGCTTCCCTGGTTTTGCTGTCTTTACAGTTATTCCACAGAAAAACCTAGCCAGTGGCCTGTTAGTCAGCAACCCAGACAGTGAGGTTCCTCCCATATGTCTCCATATCCCTTCCAAGAGCTCTTGTGGTACAATAACTAAGTGCTCAGCTGCTAATCTAAAGGTTGATGGTTCAAACCCACCCAATCACTCTGCAGAAGAAGGATCTGGTGATCTGCTTCCCTGAAATTACAGCTACTGATCACAATGATTAGGACCAGAAAAGGTGTGACAGGGCAGGAGGAAAATGTGAAATGCAATCCACAATTGTGAGAGAGAACACACCAGTCTGGTAGAAACTAGCATGAGTCACATCCACTTCCTAAACAACATGCCTCTGGAAACTATGAACTCTAATAAATGATGATAGTTATAGAAAGGCTTCAGGCCTTTTGTTCATAGGGTCGCTGTGAGTCATGCTCAACTCAACAGCCATCACCATCATCAACAACAACAACAACAGTGGAACTCTAAGACCATGATCCTGGGACCCTTCAAACCTGGAACTAAGCCCACCACCGGGGATTATCTGGCAACTGAAACATAGATTTAGAGAGTGAACAAGAATACACATAAGGAACATATTCCTCAGAATAACTAATCATCTGAGGCTAAAAGAGTGGCATTTGCCCGAAAACAAAGCTCAGAAAACAGGAATGGAAGAAACGAGGGAGCCCAGGAAGGAGGCAAGATGTACACTGTTTACACTGAGGGATTTGTAACTAATGCTAGGAAACAAAATGGATATAAATGGTTGAATGGAGAAAGAACTTTGCAACAAGAGTTCAGAATCAACAAAGGGGCACACAAAAACGACACCCGATAAACTGTCCTTTCTGGGGCCTCCATCAAATGCTTGGCTTCTCGTACACAGCAGTGATGACATTCCCTTTCCCCTGGTTTACTCAGTAGGTATGTTTGCTCATTTTTTCTGATATTTATAGTGTACCAGGGAGCTCTGGTGGGGTAGTTTAAAGGTAGTTGTGTTGCTAACCCAAAGGTGAGTCCTCTCCAGTGGTTTGAGTCCACCCACCACTTCACAATAGAAAGGCAATATCCTTCCATGGAATTTACAGCCTTGGAAATCGAGTGCAGGGTCAACTATGAATGTGTTCTGACCTGATAGCAATGAAGATTTGTTTGGCTTTTAGTTTATTGTGTTTCACGCCCTATTCTGTATGCTGAGCATGCAAACACAAATTCTAGACATCATGAGGCTCGCATTCAATCGAAATAAAATGTCTGTAAAATACACAGTTTGGACAGAGATCAGTGCTAAAGAGAAAAGATACATACAAGAGCATAGGGTTCAGCAGGAGAACACTCTTCATGTGTTGAAAGGGTGGTCAGGGAAGGTTCCACAGGAGAAAAGAAATGGAGCCAGACAGGGTTGGAGGAAAAGCTTTCCAGAGAGCATAAAGAAGACTGGCAAAGGACTGAGATAAGAAGGTGCTCTTGACAGACAGTAGTACAGTGGGAGATGATGTCAAAGACAGGCCCCGGTAGACCCTTACCAGCACTGGCTACATTTTCATTTGCTCTCTGAAGGAGAGGGGAAGCCAGTGAAAGCAGGCGAGTGCCATGCACTCACGTTCCAGCAGGAATCACTCTGTGTTAATAATGAGGAAGCAGAGAAACCAGCTAGTGGGTGTTGCATTAATACAAGACATGGGCTCAGACTCAGCAGCAACTTTGAGGGACAGGACTGAGCAACGTTTTGTTCTCTTGTACACAGAGTTGCTATAAGTTGGAAATAATAGCATCTAACAACAAGAAGCAGAAGATAGTGGCAGCTTGGGCTCAGTGGTGGTGGTGGGGTTGGTGCCAAGCATTTGATTGTGGATATATTCATCACATAGAAAATGCAGGATCTTCTGACCTGGCAGAAGGGATCGAAGAGGACAAATCTACAAATGGGGACACTTGTTGGAGATATCACCCCATTAGCTTCTGGTTATAGAGTTATGAAATCAATGTCCTTTTCTCATTTTGCCCTAAACCAAAGGCAATTTTCTATCCATAGATTCTCTTTTTTAGTCACTGCTCAAAGTGCAGGCATTTCTTGAAAAGTTTGTATATTTGAAGTTTCCAAATAATTTTAGAGTACATAAAATATATGATGTGTACTGATTCACTGCAATGAATATCAGTCTCTGAAACTCTTTGCTTCCCACAGAAATTTTATCAGGAAAATTAGAATTGCAATTTCATTCCTCCTCGGTTGTCTGATTAAGGTTTTATTTAAGCCTTGGGCTCACTTTTGAAAACCCTATAAACATTTTACACACCTACTCATATATTACCATAGCCATTCTGAATGCAGCCTACAGTAAAATTAATTACCATGTCATGAGTCTGTCACATTTCAAGAGAAATCATAAATATTTACTCAGACCAGATTCAATGTCACTTTGAAATAAAACAGTAGCAACAGCAAATTTCTTTGTATTAGAGTACACAGTCTTTGGTTAGAAGATTTTCATGTAATATATATCCATAAAGTTTCCAGAAGACAGTTTTCAACAGAGACAGAGAAGACAATAAATCAACAACTCATCTCTCTTCAAAAGTCCACAGCCCCACAAAAGGAATCACATGAAGAGGTTGGCAGCAGCAGAAACAGAAGCCAAAGCTAGGAATGAGAAAAACAGCTAAGCATCTTAGAGACTGATGGGAAGGGAGCTGCCACAAGCTGGAAGTAAAGCCCTTACAGAGGAAAACGGAAACGACATATTACAAGCTGAGACTATAAAACTCGGAATTTTTGCAGTATCTGCACAATCTGAGCTCAATTCCAAGCCCCAGCTACAGAGTAGAATGGAAGAAGGGAACATAGTGTCATGAAGGGCAAATTGGACAGCATGGGTGCAAAATTCAATGCTTCCTCTTGGTCACTGTGTGTCCTTGGGCATGGCCATCTCTATGCCTAGTTTCCTCATCTGGGATTGTGGTGAAGACCACCTAAAAAGTGCTCAAAACAAGGCCTAATACAAAATAGGTACTTGAAAGATATACAGAGAGATATACAAGTGTATCTTGTTACAGTGGGTCAATGATGGTTCAATGATAGAATTCTCACATACCACGTGCAGCCACTACCTTCCTGTCAGTGGAAGTTTGTGTGGTGCTGTGAAACTGAACTGGCTGTAATGGAGCTTCCAAACTAAAGCACATTTGAAAGAAAGACTTAGCAATTTACTTTCAACATATAGCCATTGAAAAAAAACCCTACGGATCACAAAGGATCCAGTCATGGGAATGGAACAGAGTGAGCAGCATTTAGACTGTGTATGGGGTCACCGTGAGTTAGGAGCTGACTTTACAGTAGCTAATAACATATATATCATATGCCTCGGTGAGAATATATACATATATACATATATATGTATGTGTGTGTGTGTGTGTGTGTGTGATTGTTAGGTGAGGTTGAGTCTACTACCCATAGTGACTCTACGAACAACAAATCTGACTATTGCCCTCTCCTGCACCATCCTCATAATCTCTAATATGCTCAAGTCCATTGTTATGGTCACTGTGTCAATTCATCATTGAAAGTCTTCCTCTCTTTCTCTGACCCCCACCTTTCCCAGTATTGACATCTTTTCCCAAGGACTGGCCCCTCCTGACAATATGTTCAATGTTTATGAAAAGAAGTTTTGCTTTCCTGCCTCAAAGGAGCACCTTGCTTGCACTTCCTGCAAGACAACTTCGTTTGTTCTTTTCTCAGTTCATGAGACAGCCGCTACTCTTCATCAACACCACAATTTAAAGGCAATTTAAGGATGACACAACTCAAATTGTTCTTCTGTCATCCTTATTCATTGCCCAACTATACACTGTAGTGTTATGTGCCATTGAGTCACCTGCGACTGATAGTGCTCCTATGTACAAAAGCTCTGAATCCTGCTTTATCCTGAGCCAATCTCACTGTCTCCAACACACCTACCTCCAATTATTTCAGTCACTATGTCAATCTATCTCACCTGGGATCTTCCTCTCCTGTGCTGACCCTCCACCTTTCCAAGCATAATGTCCTTCTCCAGGAACTTGTCCCTCCTGAACACATGCCCAAAGTATGTGAGATGGAGCTTCTAAATCCTTGCCTCCAAGGAGCACCCTGGTTTCACCCTCTATAGGATAAACCTAGTTGTTATCTTGACAGTCCATGGTGTGTTCAGTACTCTTCTCCAGCACCACAACTCAAAGACATCAATTCTTCTTCTATCAGCTCTAGTCATTGTCCAGCTTTCTGATGCATAGCAAGTCGTTATGAAGACTATGGTTTAATCAGGTACACCTTAGTCTCCTTATTGACATCATTGCTTATTAGCACTTTGGAAAGGTCCCTGATAGCAGCTCTCCCCTTTGATTTTCCAAGCAATATGTAAGATATATATATATAGATAGATAGATATATATATAGATAGATATAGATAGATAGATAGATAGATAGATAGATAGATAGATAGAGATAGAGATAGAGATAGAGATAGAGATAGAGATAGAGATATACAGTTGTTGCATACTGTCTAGTCAGAATTGACTCATAGTTGAACCTCAAGTAGGGTTTCAGAAGCTGTAAATCACATGGGAAGAGACTGCACATTTTTCTCCCATGGAGCAGTTGGTGGATTCAAATAGTGTGCCTTTGGGTCGGCAGCACAGTAAGTGCTGTGATGTGTAGAAGTGGATTACACCATTTTACACTCCCACCAACAGTGAATAAGGGTTCCAGTCTCTCCACAACCTCGCCAGCATTTGTTGCTTGCTGTTCTGTTAAATTTTGCTAGTCTTACTGGAGTGAGATGATATCTCGTGGTTATCTTGATTTGCATCTCTCTCAGGGAGAGGGAGTTTTTCTTCTGCTTTTCAAGGAGAGGAGCAAACGGGGGTGGGGGTGGGGGAGGGGTTTGTGCGGGGAGAAGGGTGCAACAATGAATGAATGGAATTCCAAAATCTCTGTAGATGTTCATTGAAATGAAAAATAAACAAAAAAAAAAAAAGAGTGGATTACAACTCATAACGACCCTATGAACAATAGTTCTGAACCTGCCCTGTCCTGAGTCAATCTCACTGACTCTGGCACACCTGCCCCCCTTACCCCAGTTACTGTGCTAGTCCATCTCATTTGGGGTCTTCCTTTCCTGCACTGATCCTCCGCCCTTTTGAGCATAAGGTCCTTCTCCAAGGACTGGTCTCTCCTGACAACAGGCCCACAATAATATGAGACAGAGTTTCAAAATCCTTGTCTCCAAGGAGCAATCTGGTTTCACTGTCTCTAGGACAGACCAGTTTGTTCTCTTGGCAGTCCATGGTATGTTCAATACTCTTTTCCAGCAACCCAACTCAAAGGCATCGATTCTCCTTGTATCATCCTTAATCATTGTTTATCTCTCTGAAGTAATTCTGTGAAGATTGTGGCCTGGATCAGGCACACTTTAGTATCTAGTCTGACATCATTACTCTTTAGCACTCTGGAGAGGTCCTGACAACAGATTTTCCTAATGTAATTCTTTTTTATTTTCCCTTAACTGCTGGTCCCAAGAGTGTTGCATATGCATATTGGGGGAAAAATTAGATAGATAGATAGATAGATAGATAGATAGATAGATAATAGATAGATAGATAGAGATATATCACAAATGCACATATATATATGCCTATATACACATGCTGTTGTTGTGTACTGTTAAGTCAGAACCAACTCCCCTCCAGTGTGCTTCCAGAGGCAGTAAATCACACAGGAGAGTGTGTATCTTTCTCCTGCAAAGGCTGGTGAATTCAAACCACATACCTTTAGACTGGCAATGCAATTCCTTACCACTAAGCAGCCAGAACTTCATTATACACAAATAAACATATTTATTTATATAATTACTTTAAATAAAAAAGACTCAGTTCTGTTACTGAATCTCTTACTGATTATCTTACCTCTCTCTCTCTCTCTCACTCTCTCTCTCTCTGCTTCCTGTAGATATTAATGATAATCTTGTGCTGGACATTAATGATAATCTTGTGAGATTTAAATCAGATAATGTGAAAGAGTTCTGCCAAGTGTCAAAGTGTGTATACAGACGGGACTTGTTATCAAGAAGGGTTTCCTGTTCTTCAGCTCCATGATTCCTAGTCACCTCTCCAGTCTGGTGGGTCTGAGTCACCTGAGTGACTGGGTTCCCTGGTTCTGGGTCCCTGGGCTGCTCCCTGCCATTCACAGTAGTGTCTGGTCAGTATAGCTGCTTATCTCATGCCCACCAGTTCCCACCTATATCCCCGCCTCCGCCCAGACTTCCTGTATGTCCTTCCTCAGAGCTGCTCCCAGCCTTTAAGAGGCTGGAGCTGAAATGTGTAGGTTGAACTTGCTCACACTGGTAATTTAGGTCTTTTTTGCTTGGTGCTTGGATGACTAAAGTCACAGCTAAAACAGGAATTGAAGAGGCTGCTGAGCCTGGGGAAAGGAAGAGGTTACATGTGGGGGAGTCAGCTCAGGAGAGCCAAATGTGTGCCCCCTGCTCGGCTTTCCTGGCTCCACTCTCTTCAGAAGATGAGAGATTCCAAGCCATTTCCTCCTCTCTCAAGGCAAAGACACACGTAGTTAAATTAAAAGCAAAATCCTGAAATTTACATCAATGAGGAGCTGTAGATCCCAAGTATTTCTTTTCCATCCATTTCCCAAGTTGAGAAGAGTTTTTCAGTATTTTTTTTTTCTGGCTTCTTAGATTTTGTTTTACTTTGTTTTACATTTAACAGCTTCACAGGATGTACAATGTACTGATTTTTTTTTAGTTAATTATACAGTTGTGCAATCATCCATCACCACAATCCGGATTTAAAATAAACACTTCCATCGCTCCAAGTAAGAATGTTCTGCCCATAAGCAGTCCTTCTCAGCTCTCACCTCTAGCCGCAGGCAAACACTGATACGCTTTCTGTTTCTAAAGATTTTCCTTTTCTAAAAACTTTCTAAAGCTACTGTATAAATGGAGCCATACTCTATGTATTCTTTGGTGTCTGGTTCCTTTCACTCAGAATAAAATGATCATTCATTCATGACTTGATATAAATCAGTGATACAGCTCATCATTATCTCATGGACATCAAGTTGGCTTAGCATAGTGGACCCTTCAGTGGGCGTCCAAGGCTGTCAACCACAGGGAAGGAGATTGTGCACCTTTTTCTTACAGAGCTGCTGGTGGATTGGAACCACCTGAGAGGGTGGGAGCACGATTCCATGCAGACGAGGCCACCACAGCTCTCTAAAACAGTAATTAGTCCCTTCTTATTTCCGTTAGATGCACAGACCACAGTTTATTTATTCATTTATTCACTAACAGATGGGCATTTGTATTCTTTCATCACTTCTTTTGAAATGTTCCAAGGAAGGAAGGTTGCTGGTTCCATTTTCTTAAAAACTTATTTGTGCATCTTTGTCAGATATCTTGTTTTGGAATCAGAGCTGGTCTCTGAAAACATGTCTTTCAGGATCGAATCTTCCAACCTAACAGCAAAGAACCCATTATAATTAATTTTTCATTACAGAAAAAGAATAATGCTCATTAGCAAACTCAAATGCTAAAGTTGAAAAGTTATCTCTTTTCCAGTACTTGATACGTTGGAATAAAGGCATTTTCCATCTGAGAAAAATACATAGTGGTTTTGGACTCCTTTGGGTTAGAATCTACACAGAAGCTTGCAGGATTTAGATTGAACTCATTCCTGTCAATAGTTTTACAACAGTGCAACCCAGCTGAGCACAAGACCGGAAATGCCAAGGGCAACCAGGGGGATTAGGGACCATGCATCACACTAGTAGCAGATGAGAAAGCCCCAGGCAAAGGGAGGAGAAGCATACAGAGGTAATCACAAGAGTGTGCATTCCAGTTCTTGTTTACACGGAAGATGAATTTCTTAGGTTGAAAGGCACTCAAATGTGATTGGTAAGGTGCTGCTTCCTCAAAGTCTACCTCAGTGATGTAGACATAATAAGACTTTCATCCAATGAAGGACCCTGATTTGATGATGTGGCAGGACTCACAATGAGGAAAAATAGCTACAAACATCCATTAAATATTGGGACAGGAAAGGTGCAAGGTATGGATCTAGGAGAGCTTGAAGTTGCAAAAAGATTAGATGGAATGTATCGAGATTGAGATCTTAGGCATTAGCAAGCTGAGATTGACTGGTGTTGACAATATTATCCTCTATGTCACGAATAACAGACTGAAGAGAAATGGTGTCACATTCATCACAAAAAATATTTCAAGAATTGTCTTGAAATACAAAGCTATTAGTTATAATGTCCAGATACATACAAGGAAGATATGATTATTCTTCAAGTATGTTGTTATTGTTGTTTTTAAGTGTCATTGAGTCGCCTGAGACCCATTCCGACCCTATGAACAATAATAGCTATGAACCCTGCCCTATCCAGAGCCAGTCTCACCATCTCTGACACACCTAATCACATTATCCCAGTTACTGTGTCAATCCATCTCATCCACGGTCTTCTTCTCTTGCATTGTTCCTCTCCTCTTCCAAGCATGATGTCCTTTTCCAATGACTGGTTCCTCCTAGAAACATACCCAAAATATGTGAGATGGAGTTTCAAAATCATTGCCTCTAAGAAACAACTTGGTTTCATCCTCTCCAGGCCAAGCCTTTTTGTTCTTTTGGCAGTCCATGTTCAACACTCTTGTCCAGCACCAACTCAAAGGCATTGATCTTTATGTCATCCATAGTCATTGTTTAGCTCCCTGAGGCATAGCAAGTAACTGCAAAGACACAACCTGGATCAGACACACCTTAGTCTCTGACTTCATTGCTCTGTAGCACTCAAGAGAGGTCCCTGACACAGAGTTTCCAAATGCAATTCATCTTTTGATTTCCTTACTGCTGGTGCCAAGAGTGCTGACTGTGGAACTAAATAGGCTAAAATTAACAATCTTGATCTTTTCTCCATCTATCATGGTGCTGCCAATTGACCCAGTGTTGACAATCTTTGTGTTCTTGATGTTGAGCTTCAATCCATATTGAAGACTGCAGTCCTTGACCTTCTGCAACAAATGCTTCATGCCCTCCTCATTTTCCACAAGCAAGCAAGGTTATGTCATCTGAGTATCATCGATGAGTCTTCCTCCAGTCCTGATGCCACACTCCTTCTCATAAAACTCAGCCTTCCAAATGATCTGTTCTGCATATAGATTGAAAAGGTATGGAGACAGAACACATCCCTTATGCACTTTCTTTCTGATTTTGAACCATGCAGTATTTCCTTGCTTTGTTCTGGGGACTGCCTCCTGGTCCACATGAGCACAATCAAGTGCTCTGGAATTTTTATTCTTTTCAGTGTTAACCACAATTTGTTGTGATCCACATAGTCAAATGCCTTTGCATAGTCAATGAAAGACTGATAGACATTCTTTTGGTATTCTCTACTCTCAGCCAAGATCCATCTAACATTGGATACAGTGCTTGTAGCTCCACTGCTTCTTCTAAATCCAACCTGTATTTCTGGTAGTTCTCTGTTGGTGCAATATTTCAACTGATTTTGGATAATATTCAGCAGGGTTTTGCTTCCGTGTGCCATCGGTGATATTGTTCAATAATTTCCACTCTATTGGATCACCTTTTTCTAGACTGGGACTAAATATGGATTTCTTCCAGTCAGTTGGTCAGGTAGCTTTCCTCCTTGCTTGCCTGGTAAACATGGCCAGAGCAGCATCTGTTTGTTGAAATATGTCAATTGGCACTCCATCAATTCCTGTTACAGTCAGAGTGCCGATCCATCTCGTTGAGAGTCTTCCTCTCTTTCTCTGATTCTCTGTCTTTTTCAGCATGATATCTTTTTTCATAGACTGGCTTCTCTCTATAATATGCTCAACGCATGTGAAAAGTTTCCTCATCCTTGCCTCTGAGAAGCAACCTGGTTGCATGTCCTGTAAGAGAGACTTATTGGTTCTTCTGGTAGTCCATTGACAATATAATTCAAAGGCATCATTTCTTCTTCTGCTTTCCTTATTCATTGCTCAACTTTCAGGAAGCAACTGAAAAGGCCATGGCTTGATTCAGACAAATCTTAGTCTTTGGGCTGACATCTTTGCTCTTGAGCACTTTTGAGAGGTTCCTGACAGTAGATTTATCCAATACAACAAGTTTTTTTCATTTATCAATGGCTGCTATCATGGTTAAATCATTGACAGCTTCCATCTCTTCTCCATCTATCATGATGTTGCCAATTGGTCCAGTTGTGAGGACTTTTGTTTTCTTATGTTGAGCTGGGATCGATATTGAAGACTGCCATCTTTGATTTTTTGCAGCAGGTATTTCAAGTCCTCTTCACTTTAAATGAGCAAAGTTGTGTCATTTGCATAACTCAGGTTGTTGATGTGTCTTTCCTCAATCCTGATGCCATATGTAGTCCAATTGGCTGGATAATTTGCTCAGCATATGGATTAAATAGTTGTGGAGAATGGACAGACTTTGACAGATGTCTTTTCTGATTCTAAACCACGCAGTGTTCCTTGTTCTGTTTTAGACAACAGGCTCTTGGTCTATGTATATAATCGTTACGCTTATGCCATGTATATAATAATTGTGCTCATACAAAACCTATACATAGATCTACTCAAATATACACACACCCACTAGTAAAGCCAAAGAAGAAGAAAATGAAGATTTCTACCAACTTTTGCAGTCTGAAATTGGTCAAACATGCAATCAAGATGTATCAATAATATTGGTGACTGGAATGCAAAAGTTGGAAACAAATTAGAAGTATTGGTAGCTGGAAAACATGGCCTTGGGGAGAGAAATTAAGTTGAAGCCTTCAGAATAAATTTTTTCATACCTAATAACTTTATAAATACCTTTTTTAAAAATGTAAGTGTTGACTGTATACGTAGACCTTACCTAACAGATTCTATAGGAATCAAACCCACTGCATCTGTGGAAAGAGGTAGTTGAAAAGCTCAATATTAGCAGTCAGAGGTAGGCCGTACTCTAGCTGTACAACATACCACTGATCACTTATACACGAGTTCGAAATGAAGATGAAGAAAATTAAAACAAGCCCACAAGAGACAAAATATTACTTTGAGTTTATGTCACCTGAATTTAACATCTCAAGACTAGATTTAATATATTGAATACTAACAACGAAAGACCAGATCAATGTTGTGGGACAATATCAACATGAAGAACGTAAAGGTCATTAAAAAGAGTGAAAAGATCAAAGTAGATGTTAAAAGACACTCAAGCTGGCTATTTAACGTAGAGAAACTAAAGCAAAAGGAAGAAATGATGAATTAAGAGAACTGAACAAAAGATTTCAAAGGACAAATGAAGAACACAAAGCCAAGCATTATAATGAAATGTGAAACTAGCTGGAGTTAGAAAACCAAAAAGGAGAAATATGCTCAGCATTTGTCAAGCTGAAAGAAATTAAGAACAAATTCAAGCCTGAAGTTGTAATACTGAAGGATTCTATGGGCAAAATACGGAATGAAAAACAAAACACATCAAAAGATGATGGAAGGAATGCATAGACTCACTGTGGAAATATAACTGGTTGACATGAAACTATTTCAGGAAGTACCCTCTCCAGTTCACTGTACATCCGAGGTTGCAAATTTTGTTTATAAAAGGCTTTTTTTACAAAAAGAAAAGTGGCATATGACTAAGACTCAATGGCTCTAAAATGAAGAAGTCAGAGCTATACTGAAGGCATTGGCAAAAAAAAAATAAAGTTCTAAGAATTGATGGATTAACAACTGAGCTGTTTTAGCAAACAGAGCCCTCGATGTTCTTATTAGTCTCTACCAAGAAATATGAAGGATAGCTTTTTTTGCCAACCAACTGGAGGAGATCCATATTTGTTCCCATTTCAAGAAGAGGAGATCCAACAGAGTATGGAAATTATCAAACATTATCCTTAATATCACATGTAAGTAAAATCTTATTGAAGAGTACTAAATAATGACTGGAGCAGTGGTCCACAGGGAACTGCCAGAAACACAAGCTGTATTCAGAAAAGGATGTGGAACAAGAGATAACATTGTTGATGTCAGATAGATCTTAGCTGAAAGCAGAAAGATGTTTACTTGTATTATACTGATTCTTCAAAAACATTCAAGTGTGTGGATCATAATAAACTATGTACATCACTGATAATGATAGGAATTCTTGAACATTTAATTGTGATTATGTGGAAACCACATGAACAAAGAAGCAGTGGTTCAAACAAAACGAAGGGATACGTCACAGTTTCAAATCAGGGAAAGTGTTCATCACAGTAGTATCCTTCTATCATATCTATTCAATTTCACCATTTTCTCTGCAGGAGAAAGATAGGCAATCTCCTCCCATGAGATTTATGGCCTTGGAAACTCACCAGAGGGTCAGCTGTTAATCAGTTCCAATTGGACAGCATTGAGCAATTCCACTTGTAAGCTGATAAATAATCTGAGAAACTGGACTGCACATACAAAAAATGATCATTAGGATCAGAAGAAGACTCATCAACAAACTGCAATATATAGACAACACAACTTTGCTGTTGGAAATGTTGAAGTACTTACTGAAGATCAGTATACAATACACTTTGACAGTAAGAAAACAAAACTTCTCACATCTAGACTAATAAGCATCATGATAAATATTGAAGTTGTCAAGGATTTACTTTTACTTGGGTCCACATTACTCATGGAAGCAGCAGTCAGGAGATCCAAAGATGTATTGCACTGGGCAAATCTGTCAATAATATCTTTAAAGTGCTAAAGAGCAAGGGTATCAATTTAAAGACTAAGGTGTACCTGATTTAGATGATTTTATATATATATATATATATATATGTAAATAATATAATAGTTCAACAATGAATTAGGAAGATGAAAGAAGGACTGATGCCTTTGAATTGTGGTGTTGGAAAAGAGTACTGAATATATTGTGGACTACCAAAAGAACAAACAAATCTGCCTTAGAATTAGTGTAGCCAGAGCACTTCTTAGAGACAAGGATGATGAGACTTAATTTCACAAAATACTTTGGGAATGTTGTCAAGAGCAGCCAGTCCCTGGGAAAGGACATTGTGCCTAGAAAGTAGAGAAGAAAAGGAAGAGCTTTAGGGAAATTTCAATGACAGTAACTCCAACAATGGAACTTGAGGACAGGAGAGACTGTGAAGATGGTTCAAGGTGAGGAAAGGTTTAGACCAATTGCACATAGGGTTGCTTTGAGTTAGAGTGTACTAGAAGGCACATAACAGTAATCTATTATCTCATAATTCCTTCTTTCAGAAACTGTCATTACAGGCTAATTGTGCCTTGGTATTATATTTTGGTTTTTACTCATATCAAAGGCCTTCCTCTTAGAAAAAGGCTGGGGAGAGCAAGTGATGCCAAAGAAAACTTGGAGGTTTCTACTGAGTAGAATGTGGAACAAAAAGATAGATCAATAGAAAACTAATTGGAAAATTAATGTTCCTGGTTAAGAATACACATGGGTTCAGCTGATGGGTGCCCATTTCTCAATCAGTCAATCCAATCCAGTTAGGCATTGAAGGAAAAAGAAGAGGTATTTGTTAGACTTGATAATATCGCTGACCAACAATATTGAGGAACAGGTAAGCAAGTGTTGTTGTCAAGATCTGAATCCTGTCCTATCCTGAGCCATCGTCATCATCTCTGATATACTTGATCCCATTGCTGCAGCTACTGGACCCATCCATCTAGTGGAAGGTCTTCCTCTTTTTTGCTGACCCTCCACCTTTCCAAGAATGATATCCCTCTCCAAGGAATAACCTCTCCTAATAACATGCCCAAAGTATGTGAGATAGAGCTTCACCATCCTTGATTCCAAGAAACACTATGGCTGCACTTTCTAGAAGACTTATATGTTTGTTTTTCTGGGCATCCATGGGACACTCAGCACTCTTATCCAGCACCACATCTCACCACAATTCAACTTAATCTTCCCTTACCCTTATTCATTTTCCAGCTCTCAGATGAAAAAATATAAAACATATAACTGAAAAGACCTTGGCTTGAATCAAGTACATCTTAGTCTTTAAATTGACATCATTGCTCTTTAGTACTTTGGAGCAGTTTCTGGCAGTAGACTTTTTCAGTGCAATGTGTCTTTTGTTTTCTTGACTGCAGGTACAAATGATGTTGATTGTGGACCCTACCAAGATGAAGTCATTAACAACTTCAATCTTTCTTCCATCTATGACCATCATTGTGGTCAATCTGATTCCTCATCAGATGAGGTCTATGTGTAAAGTCACCATTTGTACTTTTCTTTAAAGGTATTTGTGATGAATAAATCATTGAGTGTACAAAATATGATCATTAGATTTGTGAGCTCATTTCTGTCACCAAGTTTGTACTTTCCAACTACCATTCTTTCTTCATTGTTTCCAACCTTTGCATTCTAGTTACCAACTATCATTAACACACCTTTATTGCACATTTGATCCATTTTAGAGTGCAAAATTTTGTAGAAGTATTCACTATCCTATTACTTCAAATGCAAGCTAAATATTGCTGAAGATTCCTCAAAAGTGGCTAGAACTGTACATAGATAGAGAATTTCCAGAAGTTCAAGCTGGGTTTATAAGATGTCTTCGCAACAGGGATATATTTGCTGATGTTATATGGATCCTGGCTGAAAACAGAGAATACCAAAGGAATGTCTAGCTGTGTTTCATTGACTATGCAAAGGCATTTGATTGTGTGGATAATAATAAACTTTGGCTAACATTTATAAGAACAGGAATCCCAGAATACTAATTGTGCTTATGAGAAACCTATACCTAGAACAAAAGGCTGTAGTGTGAACAGAGCAGAGGAACACTACATGGTTTAAAATTGGTGTATATTCTTCCTCCATACCTATTCAATCTGTATGCTGAGCTCTAATTCAAGAGTCTAGACTCTGCAAAAGAATGTGGCATCAAGATAGAAGACTCACCAACCTTACTTGCAGAAAATGAGGAGCACTTGAATCGCTTGCTGCAGAAGATCAAAACCTTCAATATGGATTACATCTCAATATTAAGGAAACAAACATTGTTAGAATGATAGACAACATGATAAATGGAAAAAAGGTTGAAAACTGTCAACAATTTCATCTTGTTTGGATCCAAAATCCTTAATACCAACAGTCAGTAGATGAGAGGAAGTATTGAGGAGGGAAAGTCTGTAGTTAGGGACCTCTCAAGTTCATTGAGGAGCAATGATATAAATCTGAAAATTAAGGTGTGCCTGATTCAGGCCATAGTCTTTTCAGTCACTTGCTATGTATCTAAGATTTGGACAGTGAACAAGGATGACAGAAGAATAAATGATACCTTTGAGCTGTGGTGTTGGAGGAGAATACTAAATCGCATGGGTGGCTAAAAGAACAAACACATATGCCTTGGAGAAAGTATAGCCAAAGTGCTTCTTAGAGGCAAAGATGACAAAACTTTGTCTCACATATTTTGGGCAAGTTGCAAGGAGAGGCTATTCCACGGACAGGGACATCATGCTTGGAAAAGTAGAGGGTAAGCAAAAGAGAGGAAGACCCTCAATGAGATGAACTGACAAAATGATTGCAGCAATGGGATCAAGTATGTCAGAGATGACCAGGATGGCACAGGACAGGATAGGGTTCAGACCTATTGTTCATAGGGTTGTGATAAGTCATGCACAACTCAAGAGCGCCTGACAACAATCATGATGTTGCCCAGTGGTAAAGACCTTTATTTTCTTGACGTTGAAATGAAATCTATATTGCAGGCTATAGTCTTTGATTTTCTGCAATGAATGTTTCAAGTCCTCCACTATTTCAGCAAACTAGGTTGTGTCATGGGCATAGCAAAAGTTGTTGATGAGTCTTCGTCCTATCCTGATACAACATTCTTCATAAAATCCAGCTCCTGGAATGATTTGTTCAGCACACAGACTGAACAGATATAGAGAGAGGGTAAGCCTTAAAGACAAGTGCTGAGCCCAAAAAAAAGCACCCTTAGAACATGACCTTGAGGGCACATCTAGCCTTCAAATACAAGAATTTTTTTAAGACCTGGAAGAAAGGAGAGAATACTATTTAGACAGGCATTTCAAGGTAACTTCCCATTGTCAGGGAAAAAGCTGTCCCCAGACATGCCAAAATGTTGATTTTTTTTTCTTCCCTGCAACCAAACCAATTCAGCTGGGATCAGCCAAGAAGATTAGAAAGAAGACTGTTGACCATTCAGAGTGGACCAGCCACTTTGGCTTCTTAACCACATGTTTATTAAACCAAGCCAGCTGGCAACAGAATAATGGGGAAAGGAATTGATTTACAGCCAACTTGGCTGCTACTCCTGCTCCTCTAAGGAAGCTCTTCAAGCACTTGAAGTCTCATTTCTTGAATAAAGCCCTAAAAAGCATTGCTAAAGATTGGTTAGCATAACATAGCTCATGTGTGCTCTGAGGCAAAGCAGTGTTGGGTAAGATGGGCCCCAGTACTGCTTCTCCTCTTTAAGTCTCCCTACATACAGAAGTTAAGTAGGGCTCCTTTGAGGAGCTTCTGGTTGACCAGGGCAGCTAGAACACTGCTCTTCTCTCTGTCCCCTACCAAGAATCCACTAAGATGATTGTTCTTGTTCTATATCATGGGGTTAGAGCCAACTCAAAGCTGATGCTCCAGCAGGTTTCCAGAGGCAATACATTTCATGAGAAGAGATTGCCCATCTTATTCCCCACAAGATGACAGTGAAGTCATAATAAATGGATAAATAAATATACAAAGATTCAGAGATAGAAGAGGGAAATCAGATCATAAACATCTACAAAATGTTGAGAGCTGGAAAGCAGATGAATTGGGATAACTGGAAGCAAAGTCAGCAGAGAAGAAGGAAGTCCAGAGGAAGTAGGCTTACTTGTGCTGTGGATCCTTAGAAGAAATGTGTTTATGGCATTGAAGTCTATGGGGGAGAGAATAGCTTAAAAGTATTATATTTTAGGGCATTATGTTTATCGTAGGAGTACGCAATGAGGGTTGCAGAGTGAATTATATTTGGGGTTGGGGGTGTGGTTGGGGGA
>NW_006399924.1:2607799-2614920 GCF_000299155.1 Elephantulus edwardii | reverse complement strand
GGGGAGAAGGGTGCAACAATGAATGAATGGAATTCCAAAATCTCTGTAGATGTTCATTGAAATAAAAAATAAACAAATTAAATTTTAAAAAATTTAAAAAAAAGAAGGGCTCCAGATTTGGGAAGACCAGCTCCTGTTAAAGATAGGAGTACATCAGAGACTGGGGGAAAGTACAATATTATTTAAAACACAAAATATCTAAAGACTTTTAAAAAGGAATGTTACCCATCTACCTTTCTCCTACCTTGTCCAGTCAGACATCATTCCTTCCCTCTCCCAGTAGAAATCAAGGATCTCCTCTTGGCAGAGATGTTCCAGTCTGGCTCCAGACATGAGGATATGGGTCCAAACAAAAATGGGAATTAGATTCCATAGTGGATTTGGGGATTATGTGCTGCAAAACCCAGGCCCTTTCCTCTGCTCTGCTCCAAAATGCCATATTGTTGTTAGGTGCTCTTGAGTAGAATATAGCTCAGAGCATCCCTATGGGCAACTCATAGGAACACTCTCCTATCTCATCCCATCTTCACAATCTCTGACACGCTCAAGCCCTTAGCTGCAGTCATCATGTCAACACACCTGGTTGAGGGCCTTCTTCTTTTTTGCTACAGTAAAAACTCAACATGGTTGTTGTTGGACCAAATTCATGGCAATCCTTTACACAAAGGGGTTGGGCCATTATGATCTGTAGGGTTTACATTGGTTGGTTTTCTGAACTAGATCAGTGGGCCAGTCTTCCTGGTCTGGCAGTTCCACTGAAACATGTTCACATCTATAGCAGCACACAAGGCCCCGCTGATAGATAAGGGAGGAAATCAGTAGGGTATTTTTAAAGCAGAAAATAAATAGACAACAGTAAAAGCATGTTTTAAAAAATTATGGAGTTAATTACTAGATTAAATACCTAACAGAATTGAAAGTAGTGTCATCGGGAAAGAGGGAACATTGTTGGAGGTTTTTTTGTTATAAACCTTGTCATAGCTTTTAATCTTTTAGACTATGTATCTTTTATTCCTTTGGTGGGAAAGAATAAAATTTAAAAGATAGCTTAAAATAAAAATATAATGTGCTTTCTGAGTAGGTAAACCTTGTTTAAATTGCATTTCTAGAAACAGAATCAAAAGCAACAATAAGACTAGAAGCTGGCTCTTTGAAAGGATTAATAAAATTGATAAGCAATTAGCAAGTCTAACAAAGGAAAGGAAGGAGAAGCTGCAAATAACATCAACATGAAATTAAAAAGGTGACATCCCAACAGAAGCAACTGAAATAAAAAGGATTATTGTAAAGTATTAATAAGAACTAACCATCTCAGGAACAGGTTTGAGGCCTTGGACATTAATGAGTGAAGACCAGATGAGCTGTGGGAGGATATCAAGAATTCAAAAGGTCATTATAAAGACAGAGGAGGAAGAAAAGACCAAGTTTAATGTCAGAAGAAACTCTGAAATTGCACTAGAGCAATGGGAAGAAATCAAGATTTTAAGGAGGTGAACACAAGATTCCAAAGGGTAGTGCTTGAAGACAAAGTATTGTATTACAATAAAAAGTGCAAGAAGCTGGAGTCAGAAAATCAAAAGCAAACTCGCTCAGCATTTCTTAAGCTGAAGGAACTAAAGAACAAGTTCAAACCTTGAGTTACAATACTTAAGGATACTTTGGGCAAAATATTGAATGATCCAGGAAGCATTAAAAGAAGATGGAAAGAGTATACATTGTCATTGTACCAAAAAGGAATTGGTGGACACAGAATAATTTCATGAAACAATGTATGAGCAAGAGCCTGCGGTGATGAAGGAAGAATTTCAAGCTGCTCTGAAAGAATTGGCAAAAAACACAGCCCCAGGAATTGATGGTATACCAATTAACATATTTCAACAAACAGATGCAGCCCTGGATGTGCTCACCAGGTCGTGCCAAGAAATCTGGAGGAAAACCACCTGGTCAACTTGACTGGAAGAGATCTATATTTGTTCCCATTCCAAAGAAGGATGATCCAACAGAGTGGGGAAATTATTGATCTGCGGAAGAGTATCCAAAACAACTAGAACAGCATATCAGTAGAGAACTGCTAGAAGTGGAGGCCGGGTTTAGAAGAAGCCATGGTATTAGGGTAGCTAATGTTTGATGGATTGTGACTGAAAGCAGAGAGGTACCAAAGGAATGTCGATCTGTGTTTCACTGACTCTGCAAAGGCATTTGACTGTGTAGATCACAACAAACTGTGGCTGACTCTGAGAAGAATGGGAATACCAGAACACTTGATTGTGCTTATGAGAAACTTATACTTGGACAAGGAAGCAGATGTCAGAACAGAGCAAAGAAACACTACACGGTTAAAATTTGGGAAGGATGTGTGCCAAGGATATGTCCTATCTCCATAACTTTTTACTCTATATGCGGAACGAATTATCTGGGAGGCTGGGTTGTAAGAGGAGAAATGTGGCATCAGGATTGAAGGAAGACTCATCAACAATCTGTGTTATGCAGATGACACAACACTGATTGTTGAAACGGAGGAGGACCTGAAGCGCTTGCTGCAAAAGGTCAAGGATTGCAGCGTTCAATATGGATTGAAATTCAATATCAAGAAAACAAAGATTCTCACCATTGGGCCAACTGGCAGCATCATGATAGACGGTGAAGAGATTGAGATTGTTAACAGCTTCAGTTTGCTTGGCTCTGCAATCAACACTCTTGGTACCAGCATCCAGGAAATTAAAAGCATTGCATTGGGAAAGTCTGCTGTTAGAGACCTCTCCAAAGTACTGAAGAGCAAGGATGTCAGTCTGGAGACTAAGTTGCACCTGATACAGGCCATGGTCTTTGCAATTATTTGCTATGCATCACAAAGGTGGACAATGGATCATAGGAAAATTGACACCTTTGAGTTGTGGTGCTGGAGAAGAGTATCGAATCTACCATGGATTGCTAGAACAAACAGTTTCATCCTAGAGAGGATGAAGCCAGGCTGCTCCTTGGAGGCAAGGATTCTGAAGCTTCATCTGACAAACTTTGAACATGTTGCAAGGCATGATCAGTCCTTGGAGAGGGATGTCATGCTTGGGAGGGTGGAGGGATGGCGCAGGAGAGGAAGACCTTCAATGAGGTGGATTGGATCAGTGACTGGGGTAATGGAGATAGGTGTGTCAGAGACAGTAAGATTAGCACGAGATAGAGCAGGGTTTAAGGCTGTTGTACATAGAGTCGCTATGAGTCACACAGGCAACTCAACAGCACACAACAACATACTTCAATACATTCAAAAGCCCAGAGGAAACAGACCCGTTTTTAGAAACACTCTGCCTATATAAACTAACACAGACAGAGATGGAATATTTGAACAGACTTACCACAAAATAATAAATTGAACAGGCCATTAAAAAAAATTAACGATCAAAGGAAGACCGGGCCCAGAAGTTTCCCTGGTGAGTTCTACCAATCATTCAGAGAAGAGCCATTACAAAGCCAGGGTCTTCTCAATTGCTTGTTATGCATCTGAGAGCTGGACAATAACTAAGGATGGCAGAAGATGAATCAATGCCTTTGAGTTGTGGGCTGGAGAAGAGTATTAAACATTCCATGGACTGCAAAGAGAATAAACAGGTCTGTCCTGGAGAAGGTGAAACTAGGTTGTTCCTTGGAGGCAAGATTTTGAAACTCTTTCCCACATACTTTGGGCAGGCTGTCAGGAGGGACCAGTCCTTACAGAAGGACATCATGTTTGGAAGGGTAGAGAGTTGGCACAGGAGGGGAAAACCCTGGATGAGATGAAATGACACAGAGACTGTGGGAATGGGGTCAGACGTGTCAGAGACTCAGTATAGAGCAAGTTTCAGAGCCATTGTTCATAGGTTTCTATGAGTTGTAGTTGACTCAATAGCACGTAACAATAATTTTACTCAAACTATTTCAGAATATAAAAATAAAGATAGAAAATCCTCAAATTCTTTCTCTGAAACAAGCATACTCTGATCCTAAAGCCAGGCAAGGAAATTACTAAAAAATTACAAACCCGCCTAATCTCCCTCATTAACATAGACCAAAATTTTTCAACAAAATCCTAGCCAACAAAATCTAATATCATATTATAAAATATTATTCATCATGATCAATTAAGATTCATACCAGGTGTGTAAGAATAGTGGTTGTTGTTGTTGTTATGTGCCGTCGAGTTGCCTGCAACTCATAGCCACCCTATATGTACAACAGCCCTAACACTTGCTCTATCCTGTGCCAATCTTATTGTCTCTGACATACCTACCCCCATAACCCCAGTCACTGAATCAACCCATCTCATCCAGGGTCTTCCTCTCCTGCACTGTCCCTCTACCCTCCCAAGCATGTCCCTCTCCAAAGTACAGATCCTGCCTTGCAACATATCCAAAGTATGTCAGACAAAGCTTCAGAATCCTTGCCTCCAAGGAGCAGCCTGACTTCACCCTCTCCAGAACGAACTTGTTTGTTCTCCTAGCAGTCCATGATATATTCAGTACTCTTCTCACACATCAAAGGTATCAATTCTCCTATCATCCCTAATCATTACCCAGCATTCTGATGCAAAGTAAATAATTGTGAAGACTGTATCAAGTGCACCTTAGTCTCCACACTAAGTCTTCAGTACTTTGGAGAGGTCCCTGACAGCAGACTCTCCCAATGCAATTCATCTTTTAATTTCCTAGCTGCTGGTACCAACAGTGTTGCTTGTACAGCCAAGCAAACTGAAGCTGCTAACAATCTCAATCTCCTCACCATCTATCATTGTGGTACAACATTGGAAAAATAATCAGTTTAATCAACCGTGTCAATAAAGCAAAGAAAAAGAATCACACGATCATATCAATAGGTGCAGAAAAGGTAATTGACAAATTCTAACACCGTTTCTTGATAAAAACATTCAACAAAATAGCAATAGAAGAGACGTTCCCACAACCTCATTAAAAGTATCTATTCTTCTCAATGGAGAGATTAAAGACTTTCTCCTTGTGAACAGGAGCTAGAAAAGGTTGCCCTTTATTATCATGTCTGTTCAATATTAACTTAAAGACTTCCAAAACAATATTGAATAAAAGAGGTGATAGTGGGCATCCTTGCCTAGTTCCTGTTCTTAAAGGGAATGCCTTTAACCTCTCTCCATTAAGAACAATGTTGGCTCTTGGGTTCCTATCCAGAGCAATTGAACAGGAAAAATTAAATTTTAAAAAACCTCCACTGTAGCAAACATGAAGTAAAATTATCTGTATTCGCAGATTATATGGTCCTGTCATCAGTTATAGGTCAATTCTGACTCAATGGCACACATCAACAACAATCATCTGGTTAGAGAGCTCTGGGGGCTGAGTGAGAAGGAGTTGCATTGCCACCCAAAAGGTTTGAATCCACCAGCTTCTCTACATGAGGAAGATGAGCAATCAATTCCCCTCTGAAAACTGGCTAGAGGGTCAGCTATGGCTCAGAGATACTCAACAATGCAACATGGTCCTACAGAGAGAAAATCCCAAAGACTAGGGGGAAATATTACTGGATCCAATTGACCAATTGAATTAAAGATGAATCAAGAATAGATGTGTAAAGTCTAAAACTATAACGATTAACAGAGAAGAAATTAGAGCGAATTTAGGAGGCTCGATCCATGGTATAAATAAACTATGAAATCTTACTGAAAATGCACAATCAGCACAGGATAAACTAGATGATTCAACTCAACAAACTAAACTCATTGCTGTTAAATTGTAACCATTTGCTAACTGACCACCCAGCAGGGTTTTTTTTTATTTCCATCTTCTCTTTATTTTCCTTTCTTAAGTTTGCCAGTGTTTTGTCAAGTTTTTACTCTTTTTTTTTTAAATTTAGGTTGTTTATTTTTCATTTCAATGAACATCTACAGAGATTTTGGGATTCCATTCATTCATTGTTGCAGCAGGTTTTCAGGGGGAGTTGATTGCCCATCTTTCTTGGGCACAGCAGCTAGTGGATTCAAACCATGTACCTTTAGGTTGGCAGTGCAACTTCTTATCACTAAGCTACAAGAGCCCCCTAACAGGACAACTGCTGTTGTTGTGTGCTGTTGAGTCAGAACCTACCCATAGCTGACTCTCCAGCAGGTATTCAGAGACAGTTAATCGCACAGGAGGAGATTGTCCATCCTTCTCCTGTGAAGTAGCTAGTGGATTTGAACCATGTGCCTTTGGGATTGCAGTAAAACTTCTTACCACTAGGCCACCAGAGCTCCCTAAACAAGATGGTTGTCGTTGTTGTAATTGTTACGTGCCATTAAGTTGCATGCAACTCATGATAACCCTAGCCTCACTGATTCTGACACACCAACCCCCATTACTCCAGTTACTGTATCAATCCATCTTATCCTGGGTCTTCTTCTCCTGCTCTGTCCCTCCACCCTTCCAAGCATGATCTCTTTCTCCAAGGACTGATTCCTCCTGGCCATGTGTCCAAAGTATGTGAGACAGAGCTTCAAAATCCTAGCCTCCAAGGAGAAACTTGGGTTTCACCCTCTCCAAGACAGACTTGGTGGCCTATGGTATGTTCAAGACTCTTCTCTAGTACCACAATTCAAAGGTATCAATTCTCCTTCTATGATTCTTAGTCATTGTCCAGCTCTCTGATGCATATCAAGTAATTGTGAAGACCATGGCCTGGAACAGGTGCACTTTAGTTTCTAGACCAACATCATTGCTCCTCAGTACTCTGGAGAAATTCCTGACAACAGATCTTCCCAGAGCAATTCATCTTTTGATTTCCTGATTTCTGGTGCCAAGAGTATTGATTGTCAAGTTGAGCAAGTTGTAATTGTTAACAATCTCAATCTCTTCTCCATCCATTATGATCCAGCCAATTGGCCCAGTGGTGAGATTTTTTTGTCTTCTTGATGTTGAGCTTCAATCTTTATTGAAGACTACAGTTCTTAATTACTTATTTACTTAATTACTTATATTACTCTGGAGATGAAAAAGTGAGGAAAAATGGAATTGCTTTCATAGTTAAAAAAGTCATTGCTAGATCTGTCTTGAAGAACAATATTGTCAGTGACAGGATAATATCTATACGCATACAAGGAAGTCCAGTGAATACCACTATCATTCAAATATATGCACCAACAACCA
>NW_006399924.1:2587841-2605014 GCF_000299155.1 Elephantulus edwardii | reverse complement strand
ACCCTCCCAAGCATGACATCCCTCTCTAAGGACTTGTCCCTCCTTGCAACATGTCCAAAGCATGTCAAACGTAGCTTCAAAATCCTTGACTCCAAGGAGCAGCTTTGTCTCACCCTCTTCAGGATGAGCCTGTTTGTTCTCCTAGCCATCCATTGTATATGCAATACTCTTCTCCAGCACCACAGCTCAAAGGCATCAATTCTCTTATCATCCCTAGTCAGTGTCCAGCTCTCTGATGCATAGCAAGTAATTGCAAAGAGTATGGCCTGGATCAGACACACCTTAGTCTCCCTCTCATGAATTAAATCTTTAAGTTTATAAGACGACTTCTGCAAATGAATAAAAAGAGAAATCCTACAGACTGGGACAAATATTCAGCAATGACCTTTCTGACAAGGAACCCATCTCTTAAACTTCCTGGTGTTATTGTTCACCATATAAGCCTGTCTACTGTTTCACTGAAGGTTGAGTCATTGAATGAATTTTATTCCATGTTCCGGAGTTGACTAAAAGTCATAGCCTTGGGGTTGCACCAGTCTCTACTGGAATCTCTACCAGTCTCTACCAGGAAGCATGACCTTTTTTTTTTTTTTTCTATTTCTGAGTTTTGTTCCACATATTCCCCACCCTGCACAGGACAGTCTGTTGTGACCCCTTTTAAAGTGGTCAGTGGTAGTAGCCAAGCATCATCTAGTTCTGGTCTCAAGACTATGGAAATCAAGGTTCCTGGGCCCTTGGAGCAACTGGAGGTTTTCACCCTTCTTCTCTTTTCTTTGTTCTTTACAAGGAGAGACAAATGCTTGCACCCCAGGCAGTTTCTCAGACTGTAGCTGCAAGGCTGGATTTTTGTGGGAGCAGATCCTCAGGGTTTTTTTTTTTCCTCTGACAGATCAGTTGGGGGATTTGAACTCTCCATTTCAGATTAGCAGCCGAAAGCATAACCACTGTTTCACTATCTAAAAGAAACACAGCAAGCAGTCAGTGAAGAATCAAAGGTAGAGCCTGCAACTAGAAAAATCATCAAAGAAAAATTAGGGCTGTGTTTTTTCTTTCTTCGTTTCATACACTTTCTTTGGCAAGGACTCTGTGTTACTTAGATTTTGTCAGGATTATTGTTCCAATAAAATACACTGGCAGGAAAATGCATTCTCTTGGAAAAGAGTATTTGCCCTTTTAATATTCTATCCCTGATGTATTTCTGAAGACAAATACACTTCGGTGTTATAATTAAACTCCTCGCAGCGAAGCCGCAGCAGTCCATGAAGGCAGGTCAGCAGCAGTGCGCTCCTCCAGCTCGCGATCGATGGGCCGCAGGCCGCCCCTGCGTAGTTCTGGGGCCGCTGCTGGGCATGCCGAGATTTCCTGCCCATTGCTCGCTGTGGACAAATGAAATCCTTTCCCAGTGACCCAGTGTGCACTTCTGTCACTCAGAACAGAGAATAACGAAGCAAAGACGCCACCTCGTGAGAGGTCCGGGCAGGACCAGTCCTCCGTGGATCTACGTTTCTTGAGTAGTCTGGTCTCAGAAAAGGCGAGGTTAGAGGATCAATTGTAACATGGGAATGGCACTGCGCATCAGGAAAACATGCCTACCTCTCCTGGAGGGAGCGTCTGTGTTTGCTTGGAGTCATCAGATGCTCCCTGAAATGGCTGATCTTAACGGGAGCCCTCGGGATGGGCTTTAGAAGGGAATGCACACTCCCTAAAATTGTCTGGAAGCTTCAGTATGAGTGTGAAGTTATCTGGGAAGACATGTGTGGCTTCATTTGCTTCACAAAAGCATCCGTGCTCCTCAACATGTGACAACTTCTACTCTAGGTTACCCTGTAATTCGGCAGTTAGCAAGTATTTCAAGTTTTGAGGGATGTGTGCTTTGAGTAACTATAATCAATCCACAGCCACCTAGAAGGCCAAGGTGAGAGATGTCAACTCATCCTCTTCTCTTCTTCCTGACACTTTCCAGGGCAACCAAGAGCACCTGTGTGTATGAAGGGACCCACTGCAGGCCCAGCCCTGGACTCGAACCACTGTCAGGGGTGACTGGACCCTATAGAGGCTTGACAGTAAAGGAAATTCAAACTTGGGAGTTAAGCACTTGATGGTGGTAGTATTGGTGGTGGTGTTAGGTGCCATCGAGTCAAGTACAACTCATATGAACAAAAGATCTGAACCCAGTCCTATCCTGCACCATCCTCACACTTGCTGACACACAAGAGTTCATTGCAGCAGTCACTGCGTCAATCTACCTGGTTGAGGGTCTTCCTCTCCCTCACTGACCCCCACCCTTCCCAGTATCATGTCCTTCTCCAAGGAATAGCTCCTCCTAAAAACATGCCCAAAGTATGTGAGGCGAAGCCACATCATTCTTGCCTCCAAAGAACATTCCAGGTGCACATTCTCCAAGACATAGCTATTTGTTCTCATGGACGTCCATGGAATGTTCAGTGCTCTTTTCCAATATCATAACTCAAAGATGTCAATTCTTATTTTGTCATCCTTATTCATTGTCCAGCTCTCAGATGCATAGCAAGTGATTGGAAAAACTATGGCCTGGATCAGATGCACCTTAGTCCTCAAACTGACATCATTACTCCTCAATAATTTGGAGAGGTCCCTAACTGCAGATTTTCCCAGTACAATGCATCTCTTTATTTCCTAACTGCTGGTACCAAGAGTGTTAATTGTGGATCCAAGCAAAATGAAGCTGTTGACAGTTTCAATCTCCTCTCAATTCATTGTGACACTATTGGTCCAGCAGTAAGAATCTTTGTTTCCTTGACATTGAGATGTAACCCGTACTGAAAGCTACCAGCTACTAGTGCTTGATCTTCTGTAACAAGTGCTTCATGTGCTCCTCCCTTTCAGCAATCATATTGCAAATTCTTTTTCAGCATCTCATTTACATTACACATAATTTACAAGGTAGGTTTTATCACCTTCGTTTTGTAAAGGATGGAAGAAAGACAGAGGATTCATTTGGCCAAGGACACAAGGCTACTGGGTTGCCAAGTCAGGACTAGCTCCATGTTGTCCTCAAAGCCAAGGCTTTGTTCCACGACACAGAGATCCTGTAGATCCACACTGTGTGGGCTGGTTGTTCAAAACGATCGTGTGATGTTGGTAATATTCCAAAGGCAGTATGTGATCCTCTTACCTCGAGCATTTGCCCATCCTGTCTCTAATGTCTGGGATTTCTTTTCATTCATCGTTAAAAATTGCAGTCAGGTCACTCGAACCCACGTGACTCCATATGTATCACAGTAGAAATGTGCCCCTTAGGGCTTCCAACGGTTGCTCTGCCAGCAGAGAGGAAATCCACTCATACTTGAATGCTCAGCTCCAGCAGCCCCTGTTGTGAAGCCCTCCTGACGTCTCCCATGGTTCACTTCTCAAGCCTCAGATTTGACTCTCTTTTCCTTCCTCTCAGCTCCCATACCAACACACACATATTCTCATTAAAGCACTCAGCACATTCATTGTTTTTTCTCATTGTTCCCTCCCTCCACCACCACATTCAACTGTGAACTCTTTGAGAAAAGATGTGTTTGTCATTTTCATCTTGGAAAACAATGAAAGATCACATGCATCACTAACTTGCTCTGTTTCCTCAGACTAAAATTCCCCCCGAAGCACTAAGCTCTCACCAACCTCTGATCTTTTCTGTTCTGTTGCCCTGAGACAAATACAATACCTGGTAGATACAACGTCCAAAAAAAGGAGCTAGAATTTTGATTGCTGGGAGGATGGATAGTTTCTTGAATGCTACAAAGCCCCTCTTGATCATATTTCCTTGTTGTGCTTCTGAAAAATGTTCTGAATTAGACACAACTGTTTTCACAAGAGAGCATATTAGTTCCTGGGGTAATCCCTGCTGTTCATTGAAGGAAACAGGAAGAGACAGAAGGATTACACAGCCAACCCCTCCAACCCTTTTGTGGTGGAGAAAGCAAGAATGAAAACAAGAGAATTAGCCTCTCGAGGGAATTGGCCCTGAAAATAAACGGCAACTGAATCAGACAAGGCAGATTCCTGGACGTTTTTATTTCTTGATGTAATTGCACAAAACAGCAGGTTTCCATCCTGGCTGCACTCACTGCTCTGGGTCTTTATTTATTGCCAGTTTCGTGGTCATGTTTCTCTCTCTTCCAAAAGAGATTTGCTGCAGGCTGTCTCCTTTCCCATTAAGGTCACCAGAGAGTCGCTGAGCGCTGGGAAATAGTAACCTCAGCAGAATGTCAGGGGAGAGTTAGTGGGATGAATTCTACCTGTGCCCCGGAGCAGAGCGGGCTGAAGACCATTTATGGAGGCCTGTGTCTCATAGCAAAGGCAAGGTTGGGGCAAGCTGTACCAGCCCTGCAAGGCCAAGTCCCCTTGGTCCTGGGAGCTACTGCCTTATTGCTTGCTTTCAAGAAATTATATTGGAAAAAGCCAAGGAATTCTTCCAATGGCTGAAGAGGAGCAGTAGCAACTTGCAATATAGATAGATCTTGGCTCTGCTCCATAGAAGCAACACATCTGAAATGTACTTTCCCTTTGTCTGGGTCGGATATAGGGCCCTACTGTCCCTTTGGTGGCTTAGTGTGTAAGGAGTTGTGCTGCCAACCCAAAGGCAAGTGGTTCAAATCCACCATCTGATCCAGGGGGAAAAGATAGACAATCTCCTCAGGTGCCGTTTACAGTCTCTAAAAATCCACTGGAGAATCAACTAGGAGTCAGTTCCAACTCGACAGCAAAAAATCAGACACATAATTACCAGATGACCCTAGGTATGTACCCACTCCTAGATGTACACCCCAAAGAATGAAAAGCAAGGACATGGATACTTGTATACCCATGCTTAGTGCAGCATTCTGAATAGTCAAAAGGTAGGAAAAAACTCCATCAACAGATGGATAAACTAAACATAGTCCATTTGTTGTTGTTGTTGTGTACCATAGAGTCAGAATCGACTCATAGCTGACCCTGCAGTGAATTTTCTGGGACAGTTAATTACACAGAAGGACTGCCATTTTCTGGGACAGTTAATTACACAGAAGGACTGCCTATCTTTCTGGCATGGAGTAGCTAGTGGCCTTGAACTGCGTGTCTTTGGGATTGCAGTGCAGCTTCTTGCCACTCAGCCAGCAGAGCTCCCTGTGGAGACATTGTAATAATATTTCACAGTAAAAGGGAACATAATTCTAATGCATGCTGTGAGTGAACATGGATGAACTTTGAAGGCATTATAGTGAGTGAAATAAACCAGACACAAAGGGGGAAATCTTGTGTGATCCCACTTACAGGAAATATCCAGCAAAGGCGAATTCACAGAGACCAAAGCTCATTAGTGGTTACCAGGGCCTGGGGGAAAGAGGAGGGTGGATTGTTACTGCTTAATAGGTACAGAGTTTCTTTTTGAGATGACAAACTAGAAAATATTGGATACAAGTAATGTTGATGATGGATTGTATAATTATGTAATTAATACTGCTGAATTATATATGTAAAAATAGTGTATATATATATATAAAATTAGTTCCCTGGCCAGAGTTTCAACTTTAAAATCTTCAATTTCCAAAGGGATTTTCAAGTTCATTCTTTTGTATGTCACAGAAGTATACATCTCTCTAGATAAGCCATGAGTTAAGGGGCACTCAGAAAAGAAATTTAGAGGCGGCAAAGAGTCAAGAGAAACCTCTCCAAAGTTTTTTCTAAGGTGCCTTGAAACCAAGCTGGTAAGTGAATTCCTCCTCCCCTCCTGTTCGTTTCTCCAGCACAGTGTATTTATGGCTCCACATGTGACATCCAAATGCATAGGTTTGTGCGAGGTAAAATCCAAGCCAATTTACTCCTTCACATTTTAGAAAAGACTGTGACACGCAACATAATAGCAGTCAGCTTCACATACGTCTCCCTGTTTCCTGGGAGAGGTAATTGACTACTCTTCTGGTTAGGCTACGTGCGCCTGAGCAAGTCACTCGCAGGGCCTCATTTCCTTCCTTCACGCAGTAAAGAAGCGGCACTCGTCTGCGGTCCACAGAGCCAAGTCCAACCCACTGACATGCCTGACTAGGAGAACATTTCTTTTCCAGCAGCTTGTTTCCTCGTAAGTATTATTAAAATGACCTCATCGGTTTTGTAAAACTAATTCGTGTAAGAATGGAAACAAATTGGAAGAATACACAAAACAAAGTCGGGGTTTTTTGTTGGGTGGTTTTTTTGGGGGTTTTTTTTGCTGTAATTTTTCATTATTATTAATCTTAATGAAAGTTTACAGAGACTTTGGATTTCCATTCATTCATTGTTGTGCTTTTCTCCCTGCACACCCCTCCCCTACCCAGTCCACTCTTCTCTTTGAAAAATACAAGAAAAATTCTTTCATTGTTTTACAATCCCTCTCCCCAGGTCCACTCCACTATGCAGCCTTCTTCAGGACTCCTGTCATGACAATAATACCTAATGACATATCCCTTTTAAACAGTAAAAAAAAGTGGTGGGTTATTTTATTTTATCGTGTGTGTGTGTACCGTCAAATCGGATCTGACAGGTACAGGAGGAGATTGCCCCTCCTTCTCCAGGAGAGCATCTGGTGGATTCGAACAGGGTACCTCTGGGATTGCAGTGTAACTTCTTGCCACTAGGCCACCAGAGCTCCCTCAAAGTTGTTTTGTTTTTTTTTTAAAAAAAGACAGTTATCACACCCATGTTTATTGTGGTTTTGTTCACAATAGCAAAGAGCTGGAAACAACCCACGTGCCCATCAACAAACGAATAGATAGAGAAGCTCTGGTATATTCACACAATGGAATACTATGCATCATTGAAAAATAAGGAACACATGAATTATTATACAAAATGGGAGACCATGGAGGACATTATGCTGAGTGAAATATCTCAGTCACAAAAGGACAAATACTACACAGTACCACTGTTGTAAAACGGAACTGACATCAGGGTTGAGGGAAGGCAGAGAAGGAGGGGAGGAAATGATGTATACTACATTGAAACAGATTAGGGAGAGAACTGTTTCAAAGGGATATATGATTAGGTATTATTGTCATGACAGGTGTCCAGAGTGAAGGCTGCATAGTGGAGTGGACTCTGGGGGGAGGAATTGCACAACAATGAAAGAGTTTTACTTTTGAAGGAGAAGAGTGAATTGGGGGGAAGGGGTGAGCAGGGAGAAAAGTGCAACAATGAATGAATGGAAACCCTAAGTCTCTGTAAACTTTCATTAAAATTAACTAAGAAAAAAACCACCACCAAAAAAAAAGACAATTATCCACCAGTAACCATCTCTCACAACTGTTAAATATTAACATGTCTTGAGAATTTATTCAGATAGTAGAATGAGTAAACAGAAATAAATAATTTTGCAAAAATGATATTGTAGAGAGGTGCCCTGAAGGGGACGGAGTGGTGGCGAACAGGACTCCCATCAGAAAGAGTCTTTTCTCTCACAGAGGTATGATCTATTTCTACACACCTCCCCTAATCAGTTAAATGCAATAAAGTGACGCTCTTTTAAGTCTCGGTCTAGCCTTTAAAACAACTGGCAGCTTTCACTTTCTTCCTTGTGATACTCAGCCACCATGCAGTAAGGAAGCCCAAGTCATAACACAGAAAGGCCATCAAGGAGAATCAAGGGCATTGGTCAACAGCCCCAAGTGAGCTCCCAGCCATGTGAGGAAGTCACCTGGGAATTTCATTATCTGGTGGCTCAATGGTAAGGAATTGCACTACCAGTCCAAAGGTGGTGGTGGTGGTGGTAGTGAGGTACCATCAAGTCAAGTGCCACTCAGAGTGACCCAAAAAATAATCTATCTGAACCCTATTCTATCTGTGCCAGCCTCACAATCTCTGACACACTCCAGCTGATTCAACCCACCTGGTTGAGGGTCTTCCTCTTCTTCATCCTTCCTCCACCTTCTCAAGCATGATATCCCTCACCTCACTTTGAAATGGTGCAGCCAGAGGGTTCCTTGGAGGCAAAGATGATGAAGCTTCATCTTGCATACTTTGGATACGTTAGGAGAGGTTATTCCTTAGAGAGTGACATCATGCAATCCAAAGGTAAGTGGTTCAAATGAATCTGCTGCTCTGAGGAAGAAAGATGGGCAGTCTCCTCCTGTCAATTTACAGCCGCTGAAAACCTGCTGGAGGGTTAGCTGTGACTTGGTTCCAATTCAGTAGCACATAACAACAAGCCTCCTTTGAACTATTCCAGTTGATAGTTGGAGTAGAGACAAGCAGGTTCTACACAGCACTGTCCAAGATGACAATAACTGTGAACAAATGCATGATCAAAGCTGTTTTAAGTCACCATCAAGTTTTGACCTAGTCAATTGTGCAACAATAGATAACGGAAACAAAACCCCTCTAAAAGACATGAGAACATTTAAACATTGAAATAGTTTCCTTTTTTTCCTATTATTTTTTTCTCTTTGTCCACTGCTGTCAAATCGCCACTAACTCATAATGATCCTTCATTTGTTTTTTGAAGCTGTAAATCTCTATGGTTAGAGACTGTCCTTTTTCTCCTGCAAAGCATCTGGTGGATTTGAACAACCAATCTTCAGGTTAGAAGTGCAACATTTAATCTACCAAACCATCAGTTGTTGCTGCTGTTGAGTGACATTGAGTTCCTTCTTCATCCTCACAACCTCCATTGTGTTTAAGCCCATTGTTGCAGTCACTGTGTCAAGCCATTGCTATGAGGGTCTTCCCCTCTTTCACCAAACATGATGTCTTTCTCTGGGGACTTCTTCTTCTTCTGCTAACAGAACTTCAATTGGTGGCATAGTTTATAATATATGGTATGTGGTGTTACCAACCACAAGGCCTCATATCTCAGGCATTTTGCATCTAAATGAGAAAGGTTAAAATTTACAGCCTTGGAAATCTGATAGAGGGTTGTTATGAGCTGTTACCAACTCAATGTCAGTGAGCTATTAAAAAAAGGGGGGGGGTGCACTTTTATCTTTCCTGTTATTCCCCTTTATGGCTTCTGAATTTCTTACTTATACATTGACATGTTCTGTAACCTTTATTTTTTGTTCTGAGTCAGAATCCCAGAGTTAGCTCATCTTCTTGCTGTTTTGTGGAGTTGATTCTGACTCATGGAGACTCATTGAGTGCAGAGTAGAACCACTACATGGGGGTCTCAAGACCCTGACCTTTTGGAGGCAAACTATCAGATCTTCTAAGGCTTCTAACGCTCCTATGGGTATGTTTGAGCTGCCAATCTGTCTCTTAGTACACTTACCATTTGCACCACCCAGGGTCTCCAGAGTTGCTTAATTCCATATTTAAAAGCTAAAATGTTAACTGGAAGGTTGTTCACCACATCTCTCCCCCAACCCCACCCCTGCATTAGAAAAAGGTGGTCGGTTGTTCCTTCCCTGTCCTGAGGTATCCTTCATGATCCCTCACACAGTTCCTCTGGAACAAGCTCTCCTCTTTTCCTCCATCCTGCCCCTGTGGGTTCACCTTTTCAGGCTCTGGGTCTAGGACAGGTAGTAAGATATGTGAGGGTTTCTTTATTGGGATCACCACATCATTTTAATTCCTAACTTCTGCTCGTTCATTTCATCACTCATTTAAAGGATTTTAATCTCAAGGTCCCAGCCTCAAAAATAAAAAATAAAATCTGGCTGGTCTCAGAGTTCTTCAAAACAAAATTAAAATGCCAAAGTCACAATAATACAGTAATTACTGCAATTCCACTACTGGGAATATACCCCAAAGAGACCATAACTGACATCCAAGCAGATATATGCACACCTATGTTTATCGTGGCTTTGTTCACAATAGCAAGGAGTTGGAAACAACCTAAGTGCCCATCAACAAATGAATGGATAGAGAAGCTGTGGTATATTCACACAATGGAATACTATGCTGCATTGAAAAACAAGGAACTCATGCAATATTATTCAAAATGGGTGACCCTGGAGGACATTATGTTTAGTGGAGTATCTCAGTCACAAAAGGACAAATAGTGCATGGTGCCAGTGTTGTAAAACAGGACTGACATTGGGGTTGGGGTGAGATTGAGAAAGATGGGTTAAATAATGTATACTGCATTGAAACAGATAAGGGAGAAAACTGTTTAAAAGGGATATGTGATTAGGTATTATTGTGGCTTTGACATTTTAATTTTGTTTTGAAGACGTCTGAGACCAGCCAGATTTTATTTTTTCCCTCTTGAATAGATTTATTTGAAGTTTACTTTCCTTTGTCTTTTGAATTCAACAATGCAGTCAGGATAAATTTCAGTGCCAAATGCTACACATCACTTTCCCTGGGACACATTTGCCCTTTTAGTCGCTAGCTTTATTTATTCCTTTACTTCAAGTAGTTTTCCTTTAATTACAGCTTTCATGTTTTGTTCTATTTGTTGGATTTTCTGCTTCACAGACACTTTTATGTTGGATCACTTTATTTTATTCTCAGGATCTATTATTTGCTTCATTGCTTTTAAGCTCCTTGTCTTTTTCTTTGCATTTCCTGTCTTTCCTTTCTGTAAGTTTTTCTCAGTGTGGAATTTATGTCATTGGCAGGTGACACTTGGGTGGAATGAAATAACAATCACATAATGAGACAATTATTTCCTTTTCTCTCTCTTTAAGGTCCTATGTTTAAATCAAGAAGAAAATCTGGATTTCCTTCTTTACTAGTCTATTTTCAACATTGTTCCAATTTACCTAATATTATTTGACAAAGAAAGAGCAGGCCTTAGGCCCACCAACTTTAATCAGCAACAATGTATAGCTAGAATTTAATAATATTAATTTTTATTGTATTTGGTTTTATTCCTTTTTTATGAGTTATATTGATTTTTAAATTTGCACTTACTCTGGTAAATTTTCCTTTTAAAATCAATAGCTTAGGCTGGAAAAGTAACCTGCTGGTTCCTCAAAAAGTTAAATGGAAAAACAACAAGGAGATACCATCTCATCTCAGTAGCAGTAGCAAAGGAGCAAAGGCACAAGCAATAAATAAAAGAACGTGGAGAGATTGTAACTCATGCACTGCTGGTAGGATTGTAAAATGGTACAACCACTCTGGATGGCACTTTGTCATTTCCTCTAAATGCTGAACATAAAAATCTGATATGATTCGGCTATACCACTGCTTGGAATTTACCCCAAGGAAAATAGAACTGAGGCACGAACAGATATAGCAGCATTACTCACAATTAAAGAAAATGGAAATAGGTCAAATGCCCTTTAGCAAACAAATAGATGGAGAAATTATGGTACATTCCCACAACAGAATACTGTGCAGCACTAAAGAGCAATGGTTTTCTAAAATATTACATGGGAGAGTCTAGAGAGCACTAACTATGCTGAGTGAACTAACTCAGTCTGATAAGGACAAATCTTGCATGAGAACATTATTGTAAAAATAGAAGGACAACTAGAAAAGATAGTTATAAAAGTCCAAAGGTGGGGAAAGAGTTTGGTGGACAGAAGGAAGGATAAAAGACTTAGGAAGGGTCCAATGGAGGCCTGAAAAGACAGGATAACAGTAGACATAGATCAACAATAATTAATTTTATAAAGTATAAAATATGTGAATGATAGTATGAAACAATGTAAATTAAGACATGTGTGAAACACAGTGTGCATAAATAAAACATAATGTATCTAAATTTTGTATGTAAGCCAATATTTTTCAAAAGTCAAATGCATTTTGTCTCCATATCCTTTCAATCAATAAGCAGAATAGATCATTTGGGAGACTGGACTTTATGAGGAGGATTGTGACATCAGGATTGGAGGAAGATTCATCAACACCTATGTTATGCAGATGATATAACCCTGCTTCCTAAAAATGAGGAGGACCTGACATGCTTGCTGCAGAAGGTCAAGGACTGCAGTCTTCAATATGGACTGAAGCTCAACATCAAGAAAACAAAGATTCTCACCACTGGGCCAATTGGCAGCATCATGATAGATGGAGAAGAGATTGAGGTTGTTAACAATTGCAGCTTGCTCAGCTTCACAATCAACACTCTTGGCACCAGAAGTCAGGAAATCAAAAGATGAATTGCACTGGAAAAATCTGTTGTCAGACCTCTCCAGAGTACTGAAAAGCAACGATGTTGGTCTAGAGACTAAGGTGAACTTGATCCAGGCCATAGTCTTTGCAATTACTTACTATGCATCAGAGAGCTGAATAATGACTAAAGATAACCCAAAGAAGAATCAATGCATTTGGGTTATGGCGCTGGAGAAGAGTCTTGGTCTGTCATGGAGAGGGTGAAACCAAGTTTCTCTTTGGAGGCTAGGATTTTGAAGCTCCATTTTACATACTTCGAGCATGTGGCCAGAAGGGACCACTCTTTAGAGGACATCAAGCTTGGAAGGGAGGAGGGACAGTGCAGCAGAGGAAGACCCCAGATGAGATGGATTGATACAGTAACTGGGGTAATGAGGGTAGGTGTGTTGGAGTCACTGAGACTGGCTCAGAATAGGACAGGCTTCAGAGCTGTTGTACACAGGGTCGTTTTGAGTCGCAGGCAACTCGACGGCACATAACAACAACAAATGTAAATTAGCAAATGATACAGCAATTTCACTAGTAGTTATATATCCAAAAGAACTGAAAGCAGGAATGCAAATACTTGTACACTAGCAACGGGCTTAAGCATATCAGAGCTGATGAGAATGGTGCAGGTTAAGGAAAGCTTCAGATCTGTTGTCCATAGTTTTCTGTATGGACCCAGCAACAACAGTGTTCACTGCAGTACTATTACAATAGCCAAACTGTAGAAGCAGCCTAAACATCTATCAACAGTTTAATGGATAAACCACACACACACACACACACACACACATAGTTGTGTGGTTGTTAGGTACCACTGAGTTGCTTGCAACTCATAGCAGCTTTATGTACAATAGCTCTGAGCCCTGCTCTATCCTGAGCCAGTATAACCTACCCCCATTACCCCATTTACTGTAGCAGTCCATCTCATTCAGCATCTTCCTCTCCTGTGCTGCCCTTCTACCTTTCTGAACATGATGTCTTTCTCCAACAACTGGTCCTTCCTGGAAACACACTTACAGTATGTGAGACAGGCCTTCAAGATCCTTGCCTCCAAGGAGAAACTTGGTTTCACTATCTCCATGACAAACCTGTTTGTTATCTTGGCAGTCCATTGTATGTCCAATACTCTTTTCCAGTTCCACAACTCAAAGACTCAAAAAAATCAATTTTTTGTCTATCATTCTTAGTCATTGTCAAGCTCTCTGATGCACAGCAAGTAATTGCAAAGACCATGGCCTGGATCAGGCGTGCCTTAGCCTCTAGGCTGACATCATTGCTCTTCAGCACTTTAGAGAGTTTCCTGACAGTAGACTTAACCCAGTGCAATTCATCTTTTGATTTACTGACTTCTGGTGTTGATTGTGGAACCAAGCAAGCTGAAATTGGTAACAATCTCAATTGCTTCTCCATCCATTATGATGCTGCCAATTGAGTGCCATAAAAGGAAATGAAATTCTAATGCATACTGTAACATGGATGGACCTTAAAAACATTATGCTAAGTTAAACTGTTGTTGTTGTTGTTGAGTACCATTGAGTCAGAACCAATCCATAGCTGACCCTCCAGTGGGTTTTCAGAGGCTGTTAATTGCATGAGAGGAGATTGCCCATCCTTCTTCCACAGAGCAGCTGTTGGATTCAAACCAAGTGCCTTCAAGGTTGAAGTGCATTTTCTTACCACTAGGCCACCAGAGCTCCCTGCTAAATTAAATGAGTCAGTCAAGAAAGGACAAATATTGTGTAATCTATTATGTGAAATATCTAGAATAAGCAAATTTTGTGCAGAGACTAAAATTTACTAGTGATTACCAGGGACAGGAGGAAGCATGGAAAAGATTCATTGCTAAGGGGACACAGGCTCTCTTACTCCCAATCATAGCTGAGCCTCCATTGTGTTTGTGAGGCTCCAGATCTCATGGAGGAAGACTGCTCATCTTTCCAGAGGAGACACTGGGAGATTTGAACTGTCAGAGAAGTGTGATCTTTGAGTTAGGAGTACAACTCCCTACAGACAATGCCGCTAGGGCTCCATAATATAATGCTGTTGCTGATGATGTGCCTTGGAGTTGGAAAGAATACATAGCTGACCCTCCAGGGGGTTTCAGAGGCTGGAAATGACACAGGAGGAGATTGTTCAACTTTCTCCTGCGGAGCAGCTGGTGGATTCGAACCATGAGCCTTTGGGTTTGCAGTGCAGCTCCTTACCACTAAGCCTCCCGAGCTCCCATATTAGTATAAGTGACACTTAAATATGGGAAAAAATAGAGAATCTGTATTCTGATCCTTTTTTGAGATTTTGTTTAAAATCCACATCACGATCATACTCTATCACTCAGAGGGTAGCTATTCTTAGAACAGGGGGAGTTGTTCCTGGAACTTATGCTTCAACAGCAGCCCCAAATGGTTCACTTCCTCACTTTATTCACGTCTCTTCCAAGCATTTCTTTCCACTTCCATCAAGTGAGAAGCCAACAAGGAAAGAAGTAATTGTACCGATAAGGCCTGTTATTCCCAGACACAGAGATTTTCTGGGCCTCATCTGCCTAGCTTCTTGATCTCGCGAGCATCTTGCCTTTTATGCTTTCCTCTTTTGTCTTACAATGCTAAATTCCTATTAGGTACTGGGGACGACTTGTTCTGTGTGGTGGTCATTGCTCTCACTTCCTCTTCATTATCCTTTCAGGCTGCGAAGATGATAAGCTTTCTGGCCTTGGTGTCAGCCCCTCCATGCCACTGCGCCCCTGCCTGGGCTGGGACAGTCCCTTCTCCTGTTTTGCTGCACTTCCTGTGTGATTCTCCTCTTCACTTCCTTAGGCCACTTTGGTCCACAATAAGGGATTAGAGAAGTCTCAGGATTGTGATGACTCAAATCCTTTCCCCAGTAACAATTTTGGGAGATTGAATTGTATCAGATTTTCCACCCTTCTATCTGATTGTGAGGCCTGAATGTGAGTTTAGGATGAATTTCTTAGGGCTGCTCGTAACAAAGTACCACAAACCAGATTAAGAACAGAAACGTATTGTATTGTCTCTGCTCAATATACTCAATAAAGAAGGTACAATTTCTCCAACTGTTAGAGAAACAAAATGGCACAGGAAAAACTGAATTTCCAGTACAAAAAGAAAGAAAAAAGACCCATTCTTCACATCGCATACAAAAACTATTCACATTGGATCATATACTTAAATAGTAAGTCTAAAGTAAAAAAGTTCTTGAAAGAAACATAGAAATTTAAGGGAAAAAGACCATTAAGGCCTTACTTTCCCCCCCCCCCAGTAATAGATTATCAACCACCACAACAAATGTACTTACAACAGAAAGCAAACTTGGCCCTCATAAAAGTTAAATATTAATGTTCATCAAAAGTATAAAGACAAAATGTACAGACTGAGGGAGGGGGAAGAATCTTTGAAAATAACAGATTATAAATGTCTAATATCTAAAATATATAAAAAACTTCTACAATTTAATAGCATGAAATGGGTTTTCCACTCAAAAACTGGGCAAAGGACATGCATGAACAGGCACTACACCAAAGAGGACATTTGAATGACGCACAAATGCATAAAAAGATGCTCAATGTCATTATCTTTTGGAGAAATGCAAATCAAAATTACCAGGAACTATCACAAAACCCTCATCCATTGCCAACAGAAGTGCAAAACTGTGCATTCATTGTGGAAAACAATCTGGTGGTTCCTCAAAAAATTAGTCTCTGTATGAAACAGCAATTTTATTTCTAGATATACGCCCAAGGGATCTAACAGAAGTGACACAAGGAGACACATACACCAATGTTCATCCCAGCATGATAAACAATGATTTATTGATTAACAATAAAAATGATGGAAACAATTAGGTGTCCAGTGGATAAGTAAAACACGATGCAGAAGGAGCCGATGCACCGCAGCAGTGGCCGAGTCTGACTTCTGCCCACTTTATAAAGGGGAATTGCCCTCATCAATAATTTCCATGGTAGCAAACAGCTGCTTGGTCAGACATGCTACTCTCCATACTCATGCACCTATTTCTACCAATCACTAGGTCCAAGTTCATTGTTGACTCACAGACTTTAATCACAGTCGTGAGGCTTATTAGGGAAATTGGTTGAAGAGTGGGGGAGGCAAAGAATATCACACAATGCAAGTCCAGGTTTAATCCAGAAATCCCAAACTGGATTAACAAAGCACAATTCCTCAATTAGTGACAATCCAGGTTCAATTCAACAGCACAGATTTAAGAAGCCTCTAGTTTCCTCAATCATCCAGCAAACTTAATCTCAGCTTTTCCTTCAAGCATCTAGCAAACAAAACCTTTAACTGTAGCATCAATGCAGAATTCGTCTGCTTATACCTTGGCACAGTCTCTTCACAGTGGTGCCACAGTCCCCACCCTCTTTTTCACCACCCTCATCAGGGTCCCCTCACAGTCTAGAAAGCTCTTTTATATTGCCCCCACAGCTGGTGATAATTAGCAATACCATGTGTCCACAGTTAAGGTAGTTGGAGACACAATATCTATAATAGCTAGACAACTTGGCTAGAAAAACCAATTTTCAAGGGTTCTGACACCTCACATGCATATCATAAAAAAACTACTTGACAAATAAAAATGAGTTCCTGAAACATATTGAAACAAGAATAAACCTGGAGGACATTATATTTAATTAAATAAGTCAATCATAAAAAGGCAAATATTGTATGTTCCTTCATTTGTAAAATAGTATCAATAAATAAATAGACAATAAGAAATGTTAACTAGTGGTTAAATGGAATAGAGGAGGTGGGAAAATCTGCTCTGTAGATAGTTGTGGTGGTGGTGGTGGTGGTATAATTACCAAGTCATAAATGATTCATAGTTGACCCTCCAGCAGTGGGGGTAGGTGTGTCAGGGATGATGAAATTGTCAGGATAGGACAAGGATCAGAGTTGTACATGGGGGCACTGTGAGTTAGAGTCAACTCAACGGCACATGTTGTTGTTGTTATTGCGCCGTCGTCACTTGTGACTCATAGCGACCCTATGTAAAACAGCCCTAAACTCTGTTCAGTCCTGTTCCAATCACACCGTCTCTGATACACCCATCCCGATTACCCCAGTCACTGAATTAATCCACCTCCTAGAGGGTCTTCCCCTCCTGCGCC
>NW_006399924.1:2586418-2587363 GCF_000299155.1 Elephantulus edwardii | reverse complement strand
CTTGACATTGAGCCTCAATCCATATTGGAGGCTGCAGTCCTTGACCCTCTGCAGCAAGTGCTTCAGGTCCTCCTCAGTTTTAGCAAGCAGCGTTGTGTCATCTGCATAATGCAGATTGTTGATAGATCTTCCACCAATCCTAATGCCACATTTCTCCTCATAGAGCCCACACAACAACAGCAAGATGCACAGGAAGAGATTGTCTCTCATTCTTCCATGGAACAGCTAGTGGATTAGAACTGCTGGCTTTTGGTTTGGTAGCACAACAACTCCTAACCGTTAGGCCACCAGATAGCCACTTTAGATAAGAGACAGTTCATTATTTTTTTTGGTTAGGGAAAAGATAACATACCAAGCAAGGGCTAAATAACTATAGCTTGATCAAAGTAAAAACTATCACTTTTTTTAAAGCATACAACAAAAAAAGACCTGTTGGTAATTGCTATAGCATACATAGTTTTGAAAATGACAACAAAAAAAAATGCATATGTAGATATAGAGATAGAAATGGAGATAGGTGAGATAGAGATAGAGAGAGAGACAGAGAGAGAGATTGGTGTTGTTGTGTACCATCAAGTGGAAACCAATTCATAGCTGACCCTCCAGCAGAATTTCAGTAAATAGCATGGGAGGAGATCGCTCCTCTTCTTCCCACAGAGTAGCTGGTAAATTTGAACTGTATACCTTTGGGTTGGCAGTGCAACTCCTTACCACTAAGCCACCAGGCATGTATATAGGCTACGTATGTGTATGTATAGGTTTCTTGGCTCCACGTCAACACTCTTGGCACCAGTAGCCAGGAAATCAAGAAAAGTATTGCAATGGGAAAGTCTGCTGTTAGGGACCTCTCCAAAGTACTGAAGAACAATGGTGTCACTCTGGAGACCTGGGTGCATCTGATACAGGCCATGGTCTTTGCAATCACTTGTTATGCATCAGAGAGTT
>NW_006399924.1:2566187-2586062 GCF_000299155.1 Elephantulus edwardii | reverse complement strand
TGAGTCGCAAGCGACTTGATGGCACATAACAACAACAACATGTGTGTGTATAGAGGTGCATGAATATTTGTCATTTATGTATCTATGTGACTGCATGCACAAATATTATATATATGACAAAGCTCATAGAGGGCACAGTTATGAATACTTCTTAGATAAAACCAAACATCTCTCAAATGGATTTCTTTTTTCTTTTTATTTCTAATTTATATTGGTTTGCTTGCAAAGTTTGTATGCATTGTTTTTCACACAGGATCTCTCCCATTTCCTTTATCCACTCCTCCCTCTATGCATCAAATTGTACAACCTTATGAATACCTCCCTGCCCACCCTCACTCCTCTGCTCCTAGCCTCTCTTGCTTGGATCCTCATACATGTTTTACTGGTTATCTTTCTATTTCTACAGTGATGGTCTTATATAGTCAAATGGATTTCTAAGTTTAAATTATTAGGACTACTGTATGATGAGACATCTCAGTCAATTGGCATAAAATTGTTCATAAAACTGTTCTGTATCCTAGTTTAGTAAGTAGTGTGTGAGATCTTCAAAGCTTGTGACTGACCATCTAAGACTCAACTATTAGTCTTTTTCAGAACAAAAGAGATAGCTAGAAAGCAAAGATTCAAAGAAGATACCAATATACAGGACAAATAGTGCTCCAGAACCACAACCTCACCTACCCTAAGACAAGATGAACTAGATGGTGCCCAACTATGACTACTGACTGTTCTTACTGGGGCCACAATAGGTCCTGATATAGTGGCGGGAATAGGGTGCAGAATGTGGAATAGAACCTCAATTTCCTTAAAAGAGTGAAAGAGATCTGAACTGGTTAAAACCAGAAAACTCCCAAAAATGATTGCCCTGAGATCTTGAACTCTTCAGATTTTGAATTGAAAACTATCCCCTGAGACTACCTGTGGCTAAGTAATAAACTGATTCAAAAAAAGAATTCTTATTATCTATTAAGTACTATGCTCCTGTACAAATTACCCATATTTGACTAATTGGTCAGCAATTACTTTCAAACAAAGATGAAGATGTAAAAGGGTAGAGAAAATAGATTAATGCAAGCAGAACAATCAGAATGGAAATAATGAGAATGTCCACACATTGTGAAAAATGTAACCTATATCACTAAACAACTCATCTAAAACTTGTTAAATGGTAGCCTAAAATGATGTGTAAACATTCACTGAAAATATCACAAAATATTATTCTAAAAAAATTTTCTTGTATCACCATCATCTTTTGGGTAAAATTCTTGTCAAATACTGCTTTAGAATTGTGCAACCAAATGGTGACAAACTAGACATTCCTCTAAGTCATATAGCCCTGGTGTACAAGTTGACATACAGTGGTAACTTGTGGTTGCTGTGAGGCTGAACACCGTGACACTGATGTGTCAAATGGGTTAACGGTTGGTTACCTAATGCGGACAGAATGGGGTGGCGCTCCCCGATTAAAACAAGCTTGGAAGGAGGAGTGGCATCCACTTCCGTAATAGCTTGCCTCAGGAAACCCTATGAACCTGCAGAGAGGATGAAAGTCACCCAAGCGTCGAGGACTCTCCTTCCTAGGGTCGCTATGAGTCGCCAGCCACTTGACGGCACTTAACAACAACATCAGTATTTTTTTTAATTTATTATTAACTTCAGTAAAATTTTACAGAGACTTTGGATTTCCATTCATTCATTGTTGCACTTTTCTCCCCTCCCAACCCTCCACCCCTAGTACACTACCCTCTTGGAAAAGTAAAAGAAAAATTCTTTCATTGTTTTACAATCCCTCTCCCCCCACCCCTGAGATCCACTCCACTATACAGCCTTCACTCTGGACTCCTGTCGTGACAAAAAATACCTAATCACATATCCCTTTTAAACAGTTTTCTCTCTCATCTATTTCAATGCAGTATACATTATTGAACCCGTCCTTCTCAGTCTCTCCCCAACCTCAACCTCAGTCCTGCTTTACAACAGTGGCACCATTCAGTATTTGTCCTTTGTGACTGACATACTTCACTCAGCATAATGTCCTCCAGGGTCACCCATTTTGAATAATATTGCATGAGTTCCTTGTATTTCAATGCAGCGAAGTATTCCATTATGTGAACATACCACAGCTTCTCTACCCATTCGTTTGTTGATGGGAACTTAGGTTGTTTCCAACTCCTTGCTATTGTGAACAAAGCTGCAATAAACATGGATGTGAACAACAGTATTCATATATTTTATTGAATTAATTTCCTCTGGTTGTGTTGTGATGTTACCTCTTTCATTTCTTGATCGAGTTATCTGTGTCTTTTCTTTCTTTTGTTAAATTTGCCATTGGTTTGTCAATTTTATTGATCCTTTTGAAAAACCAGCTCCTGATCTTATTGATGGTTTTAACTGTTTTCTATCTCATTGATTTCGGGTCTCGTCGCTGCTCTGAAGGAATTGGCAAAACAAGGCGCCAGTAATTGATGCAATACCAATTGACATATATCAGCAAACAGATGCTGCCCCAGATGCATTAATTAGGTTATGCCAAGAAATCTGTAGGACAACAACCTGGCCAACTGACTGGAGGTGATCTGTGTTTATTTCTATTCCAAAAAAAGAAGTGACCCAACAGAGTGTGGAAGTTATCAAAAAATATCATTAATATCACACACAAGCAAGATCCTGCTGAAAATTATGCGGAAACAACTGGAACAGTACATCAGCAAAGAACTGCCAGATGTGCAGGATGGGTTTAGAAGAGGCTTTGTGGCCTTAGGGACATCATAGCCAATGTTAAATAGATCTTGGCTGAAAGCAGAGAGTACCAGAGAGTGTCTATTTGTCTTTCATTGACTATATAGAGGCATTTGAATGTGTGGATCACAACAAATTGTGGCTAACATTGAAAAGAATGGGAATCCCAGAACACTTAATTGTACTCATGTGAAACCTACACTTAGAGCATGAAGCAGTAGTCAGAACAGAGCAGGGAAACACCACATGGTTCAGGATCGGGAAAGACATGCATCAGGGATGCATCCTATTTCCATACATTTCCAATCTATATGCAGAACAGATCATTCGGAAGGCTACACTTTACAAGGAGGAATGCGGCATGAGGTTTGGAGGAAGGCTCATCAACAACCTGTGTTATGCAGATGACACAACCTTGCTTGCAAGAGGACACGAGGCATTTGCTGCTGGTCAAGGACTGTAGTCTTCAACTTGGATTCAATATGGAAGTTCAACGTCAAGCAGAAAAACATTCTCACCACTAGGCCAATTGGCAACTTCATGATGAAGAAGAGATTGAGATTGCTAATGACTTCAGCTTGCTTGGTTCCACAGTCAATACTCTTGGCACGAGCAATCAGGAAATTAAAAGACAAATTGCACTGGGGAAAGTCTGCTGCTGTCAGAGACCCCTCTAGAGTACGTTGTCAGTCTGGAGACTCAGGTGTGCCTGATGCAGGCCATGGTCTTCACAATTACTTACTATTCATCCAAAAGCAGGACAATAAGTAAGGATGATAGAAGAAGGATCGATGTCTTTGAGTTCTGGTGCTGGAGAAGAGTTTTGAATATACTGTGGACTGCCAGAAAAACAAACAGGTCTGTCCTGGAGAGGGTAAAACCAGGCGGCTACCTGGAGGTAAGGATTTTGAAGCTCCTGGAGAAATGGTGTTAGGTCTGTTGGAGACAATGATATTGACTTAGGATAGGGCAGGTTTCAGAGCTAATGCACATAAGGTCACTATGAGTCACAGGCCACACACAATGGCACATACAACATCACTGTTCTTGAGGCTGGTGCCCCAGATTCAGATGTTGGCAGAGCCAACTCTCTCTCCAGACTCTAGAAAAAGAATCTTTTGCATCTCTCAGCCTCTGGTCCATTAAAAGCTGACTGTTACTGAGTCAATTCTGATCTTAGAATTAAGTTCGTTTCCCCTTCAACCCTCATGTCCGTCCTGTTTTAAAACAGTGGCGTTATAAAGTATTTGTTTCTTTGTGACTGAGATATTTCACTCAGCATAATGTCCTCCAGGGTCACCCATTTTGTATAATATTTTATGAGTTCTTTGTTTTTCAGTGCTGCATAATATTCCACTGTGCGAATATACCACAGCTTCTCTATCCATTCATTTGTAGTGTGTGTGTGTGTGTGTGTGTGTGTGTGTGTGTGTGTGTGTGCATGTATAGAGGATAAATAGTGTACATGGCATTGAAACAGACAAGGAAGATAATTGTGTAAAAGGAATATATTATTAGGTATGATTGGCATGACATGAGTTCAGAATAAGAGCGGTATAGAAAAGTAGACTGGGGTAGGGGTGGGGAGTACTGTATAACAAAGAATTTTTTGTCCAAAGACAAAAGTGAATTGGGGGGGGGGAGCAGAGAGGAAAATGTGCAACAATGAATGAATGGAAATCCAAGTTCTCAATAAACTTTCCTTAAAATCTCAATTTTTAAAAAAATAAGGTTAGAACTACACAAAATTCAGGCCCTATTTTTCTTCTTCTTAAGAAACTTGGCACAAATACCTGTTAATCACACCCGAAAGTCCTTGGAGAGTGAGAAGACTTCATTTTTTCTTGCAATAAGGAAATTGACCTGTGAAAAATAAAAACATTAATTGGAGTGATTCCCAAAGGAGCACTGACTGATTCAGCTGAAAGCAATCAGTTCTTTGATTAACTTTTTCTAAGTGTTTACATGAATTGGCTCATGGTAAAAAAATAAACAAATATGTCTTGGGAAAAGTGCAGCCAGAATACTCCTTGAAAGCAAAGATGGTGAAGCTTTGTCTCACATACTTTGGACATGTTGCTAGAAGGGCCTATTCCTCAGAAAGGGAGATCATGCTCGGAAAGGTAGAGGGTGAGTGAAAGAGAGGAAGACCCTCAATGAAATGGATCAGCACAGTGACTGCAGCAGCGGGCTCAAGTGTAACAGAGAGGTCTGTTGCTCATGGGGTCACTATGAGCCGTATTTGCCTCAACGGTAACTAACAACATCATTCAGGATCTCTGGGAGAAAGATGCACCATCTCCTTCCGTGCACTTTACTGCGTCTGAAAACTCACTGGAGGGTCAGCTACAAGTCGGTTCCAACTTGATGGTACACAAAACGGCATGCAGAACAACTGGGTTTAAATCCCAGGTCAATGTGCTTCAGGCAGAGCCGCCACTCATCTGTTCTTGGAGGCGTGTGTGTTCCTATGATGGTGAATGGGACTCTAGACCAGCCCAGATTTGTGGGGGGAAGGCCTGGTGATCTATTCTGAAAATTACAACACCCTGAGTCAAGGGGGTCTTATCCCATTATGTCACCCAACCCAACAGCAGCTAACAACCAATACTTACATATATACTGTCTCCCACATGTTCTCACTTCTCTCTTGCTGTCTCAAATACTCACATATATTCAGTACACATACTCTTACACACATTACATCCACATAGACACATGTAGACTGTCACACAAATACATACACACATTCACACGTCTACATGCTTATTCACCCATAAGCATATCCCTACCCTCACACATACAAACACATTTAACTGCACTATACACCCTCCCAAACGCATGTTTGCTGAAAAAGAGCAAACAAAAATGAAACACACTTTCCCTCTTCAGCATCGAGAAACTGTTCTCTCTGCAGCCACAGTGATACCTTGAAATGTTATCTTCTTTTTTCATAATCATGGTTTGGGAAATAGTCAAATAAATGGAAATGCAGTAACAGCTGACTTTTAGGGATCAAGAGAAACCAACTGGGTGCAAAAAGAAGAGACTGGATTGCAGTCATGTGTTCTTAATGAACAACTGAATTTACACGTTGAATGTTGGCATCTTTACAGATCCAAACCTCAATTGTCCATATTGTGGAGTACCATCGAGTCGGAACCAACCCAGAACTGATCCTCCAGCAGGTTTTCAGAGGCAGTTAATTGCATGGAAGGAGATTGCCCATCCTCCCACATACGTGTCTGTATACATTTTTTTAATCTCAAATACAATCTCTATCTCAGGTAGGATAAACTGAATTCATTAAAAATACTTGTTAAAAATAAATGCATACATAAAAATACTTGTTAAACCTAATTAGGTCACTGAGTTAATTACACATTCTATGAGGAAGAGTAAGCACTTAGACAGATGAGGGTAGGCGGGTGAAGGACTTCCATTTCCTAGCATCTACTGTCAGTGGTGATTTATTTTCGAAAGCTGCATCCTTAATTAAATGTGCCTAGCTTCTGATTTATCGCGTATGCCTAATATGCTGTAACTAAAGTGCCACTGTGTTTCAAAAGCCCCAAAGTTTCTTGAGCGAAATCAGTAATTATTCCGTAGTGCTGTTGTTATTATTGTTGGGCGCCAGTGCATCCATTATGACTCACAGCGACCCTGTGAACAACAGGTCAGACTCTCGCTCTATTCTGCACCATCCTCATGATCTCTGACACACGGGATACAGCCCACTCTCACAATTACAGTGTCAATCAATCTTGTTAAGGTTCTTCCCTCTTTTGATGACCCTCTTCCTTCCCACTATGACATCTTTTTTCAAGGACTATCCCCTTCTGACAACACACTCAGAGTATATGAGACAAAGTTTCACCATTCTTGCCGCTAAGGAGCACCCTGGTTGTTCTTCCTCCAAGATAGACTTATTTGTTCATTTGGCTGTCAGTGGGATGTTTAGTACTCTTTTCCAATGCCACAATTCAAAGACATCAATTCTTCTTTAAACATCCTTCTTCACTGTTCAACTTTCAGATGCATTAAAAAAAAAAACACACAAACAACTTTAAAAGATCATGGTTTGCATTAGGTCTTGATCTTTGCCTTGGTCTTTAAACTGACACCTTTGTTGTTTAGTACTTTCATGATCCTTGACAGCAGATTTTTCTCCAATGAGACAAGTCTTTTGATTTCTTGACTGCTGCTACCATGCATGCCTGATTGTGGAGTCAAGCAAAATGAAATATTTGACAACTTTGATCTTTTTCACCTATTTTTGTTCAATTTTTTTTCATCTGTTGTCACTGTCTATTGGTCCAGTGGTAACAATTTTTGTTTTCTGGATGTTGAGATGTAATCCATGTTGGAGGCTGCAGTCTTTGATCTTCTACAGTAGGTACTTCAAGTCTTGCACAATTGTTTGTTTAAACATGTCAATTGGTATTTCATCAATTCCTTAGGCCTTGTTATTTGCCAATGCCTTCAGGGCAACTTACATCTCTTCTTCCATTGCCTCCAGTTCTCAATCATATGATACTTCCTGCAGTGTCACTGGGCAGACTCATCACTTATCATCTTTATCAGCAGTGCCTTCCCCTTCACTTAATTGTTCATTATGGCTGCACCTCTCCTGGTTGCTAGCATGCTTTAGGAGTCTCAGAGGGTGCTTCCAACTCTAATATACACCTGGCATTCTTGGCTGACTCACAGGTGTTTTCTGTAGAACCGGTGCACATGTAACCCCTGTGGGTGTCTATTTGCATGAGCTGTTGTACGTTGTGGGAGATTCAAGGAACAGAGGTTTCTGAGCAGCAGAGATAAGGAAAGGAGAGGGCAGTTTCTGTACCTGCCACAACCTCCTCAGCTTGGCTTGCTCCAACCAGCTTTGAATGTTAACAGACGAATTTCAGTCCCTTATGGTGAAGAGGAAAGGAGCTCCTTGTGGCACACGTGGTTAATTGCTGGACTACTAACAATTACTTGCTATACTTCAGAAAGTTGGACAATGACTAGGGATGATAGAAGGAGAATTGATGCTTTTGAGCTGTGGTGCTAAAGAAGAGCATTGACTATACCATGGACTGCTAGGAGAACAAGCAGGTTCATCCTAGAGAGGGTTAGACTAGGCTGCTCCTTGGAGGCAAGGATTCTGAAGCTTCATCTGACATGCTTTGGACAAGTTGCAAGGAGGGACCATTCCTTGGAAAGGGACATCATGCTTGGGAGGGTGGAGGGACACCCTCAATGAGATGGATTAATTCAGTGACTGGGGTAATGGGAGTAGGTGTGTCAGAGATAATAGGATTGGCACAGGATAGAGCAGGGTTTAGGGCTGTTGTACATAGGGTCACTATGAGTTGCAGCCGACTCAGCAGCACATAGCAACAAACAGAATGGTTAGTGGTCAAACTTGCCTTAAGGTGTCCCAGGCCGAGCAACCTGCTTTTAAAAAGCCACATCCATTGAAAACCCTGAGGATCGCAGTTCCACTCTGTCCTTCATGGATCAAGATAAGTCAGAATAGGCTCAATGACAACTACCAACAACAACTTGGAGGAGAGGAGCAGGAAGAAGTAACAGCTCACCTTCAAATAGGAAGCCTTGACTGTCTTCCCAGCTAAAGGCACCATTTTCTCTTAATGTTGGCTTATGTGCTCCTAAACTGAGCAGACTTCCAGACAAAGACAGACTAGGAAGAAAGACTTGGTAATCTGTTTTCAAATATCAGCAAATGAAAACTGTTTCATTTTAGAGTAAAAGCATTACCTGCTAATCCTGGCAAAAATAGTAGGGGGGGTGGGGTGTTAATCATAGGGTTGCGCAATTCGATGTGGGGGCTAAGGAAATAGGAAGGATTTTTGTGGAAAAAACAATGTATTCAAACTTTGTAAATAGATCCGTATAAAATGGGGAAGGGGGGAAAACAAACAGCAATCTAATACTGAGCTAATATTAAATGTCCAGTCACCAATTCAAAAATCAGTTTGCAGACTTCAGAGAGGCCTATACTATCTTCTCTATTTCACTCACTTATTGACCTAGAAAAATTGTTTTCTCAGTTGATGAATGGGGCATTCTAAAAATTAAATCCTTGTGTGCATCAAAGACTTTTTCAACAGAGTGAAAAGAAAACCTACTGACTGGGAATAAAAGATTTGGCAATATCATCTCAGACAAGGGTCTCATATCAAAAGTTGACAGAATTCTACAGGGCCTCCACAAGAAGACTAATAACACAGTTACAAAATGGGCCAAAGACATGGAAAGAATTTTTACAGAGGAAGATATTCAGAAGGCCAACAGGCACGTGAAGGAAATGCTCAAAATCACTGGCAATAAGAGAGATGCAAATCAAAACCACAATGAGATACTATCTTACTCCAGTAGCAGTGGCAAAGTTTAACAGGACAGAAAGTAATAAATGTTAGAGAAGATGTAGTGCCATAGGAACTCTTACACATTGTTGGTGGGACTGTAAAATGATACAACCTAAGGCAATTTGGCACTTCCTCAAAAAAGCTGAACATAGAAATTCCATATGACCCAGCTATTCCACTGCTTGGAGTATAACCCAAGAAAATGAGAACTGAGGCACAAATGGAGGCTTGTACACCAAAGTTCATAGCAGCATTATTCACTATCACAAGAACATGGAAACAGCCCAAATATCCAATCTCAATCAAATGGATTGAGAAAATATGGTACATTCACATGATGGAATACTATGCAGCACACAGGAGCAATGATTTTTATAAATTACTACCTAATTTAGGAGGAACTAGAGAACATTATGCTGAGTGAACTAACTCAGTCCCATACGGACAAATATTATTGTAGAACGTGTAATCTGAGGCAGGGATGGGGGGAGCAGAGGTGTGAGGATGGATGGGGGTGGTTAATCATAGGGTCACACAATTTGATGGGTGGAGGGAGAGGTGGGCAAAGGAAATGGGAAAAATCCATTGTGAAAATCAATGTTTACAAACTTTCTAAGTAAACCAGTAAAAATAATTTTTTTTTTAAAAAAAAAGGCCATTGTGTTCTGTCTCTCATCCATCCACCTAACAAATGAAAGAATAATCTCTCAAGAGTAGTTGTTGTTGTTATTGTTTTTAGGTGCCATTAAGTCAATTCTGACTTACAGGGACCCTATGAACAACAGACTGGATCTTTACCTTATTCTGTGCCGTATCATAGCCATTGTCACTCCCGGTGTTACAGTCACCACATAAATCCATTTTGTGGAGGGTCATCCTTTCTTTCACTGACCCTCTACCTTTCCCAGAATGATGTCTTTTGCCAAGTACTGGTTCCTCCTGACAACATGCCCAAAGTATGTGAAAGGACGTAACATCCTTGAAGTAGCATCCTTGTATTTCCTCTTTCCTAGAGGTAAGGAGTTGCTCTGCCAACTCAAAGGGATGCAGTTCAAATTCATCAGCTCCTCCACAGGTCAAAACTGGGCAATCTTTCCATGCGATTTACACTCTCTGAAAACCCACTGGAGAGTTAGCTATAAGTCAGTTCAGGCTCATATGAACAAAAGCACATCTGAGAATACTGTATCTTAGTAGGCAAATCAAGGAAAACCTGTGAGATGTGTGGGCAGCTGTCTTCTTTAGCATGTTAATGGAAGGTGAATAATTATCTAAACTTGTATAAATTCCAAAGGAAAAGTAGCCATTTGGGCCTCTGGCATTGCTGTCCTGCTGGCAGTCCCCATCCCCTTTCTTTACCTGTCTTTTCCATTTTCCAGAATAAACTACTTTTCTTGACTTTTTACCAACTGCAGTACTTACAGTGGTTTTCCCCCCGACAGCAAGATCACAATGGTCCAGTTTCCAGCCAGCCATGGGGATGGCACAGGTTCTTTGTTCTAGGAGGGAAAAAAAGGACACCAATTTTAGTCTAAGAGTATGGAATATACCATGGACTGCTAAGAAAATGAACACGTACATCCTGGAGAGGGTGAAACCAAGCTGCTCCTTGGAGGCAAGGATTCTGAAGCTTCATCTGGCATACTTTGGACATGTTGTAAGGAGGGGCCAGTCTTTGGAAAAGGACATCATGCTTGGGAGGTTGGAGGGACAGCGCAGGACAGGAAGACAGTTTATGAGGTGGATTGATTCAGTCACTGGGGTAATGGGAGTAGGTGTGTTAGAGACAGTGAGATTCGCACAGGAGAGAGCAGGGTTTAGGGTCACTGTGAGTTGCAGGTGACTCAACAGCACATAACAACAACAACAGTTGCTGATATATATATCATGTGATGCAAAGATCTTGTTTTAATTTAAAAATAAAGGCATATACTCAGGAGCAACAATTTCAACTATTACTACATAACTTGGGAGAGACTGAAGAGTGTGAACTAAAAAGGACAAATACTGCATAATACCATTATTGTAGAAATAGATAACTAGTAAAATGTGTATGGTGATCCAAGAAGAGAGAATACGAGTAGAGGGGTAAGGATGGGCAGTGGGGTGATCCTAGGGTCATACAATTTGATGTGTGGAGGGAGTAGGGGTAAAAGAAATAGGGAAAAGCCAGCAGGAATCTGGAAAGACAGGATAATGATGGGCATAGTTCAGTGGTGATTAATTTTTTAAAACATAATAATTGGAATGATTGTAATGAAACAATATGAATGAAAGATAGTGTGAAACACAATGTATACAAACTTTGTAAGCAAACCAAAACAAAGTAAAAGTTAAGACAAAAATACAGCAGTTGGGTATCCTGGGGTGGAGAAAAACATGAATAAAATTCTTTCTCGGGTCCGTGAGTTTCTCAGGGTGAGAAAATACAGAAAATTTACTGTTTCTTTCTTTCCTTCCCCCATGTCAACTGTTTTTGTTTTTGTTTTTTAAGCTCTTATTATTTCAGAAACAGAGAAAACTGGCAGAGTATTTTGTTGGCCGGTTGGCTGGTTTGTTTTTGTTGTCAATGGAGGAGACTGGAAGGACTCTGGGGTTAACAGGAAGCACTGCCTCCCTGTCTGAAGTGTCTGAGGCTTTTCATCTCTTCAGGACTACAAGTATTTTTGCCTTCAATTCAGTAGAAAATAGCAGCAGCCACCTTCCACAGACATACTTAATGATGTGTACATGTGCATTTATTATTCCTCAGCTTGATTTTCCTCGACCTCAGGTGTGAATGTCCCTTTGAAACATGTGGAAAGTGGCATGGGAATCAGACACTGTAATATGGCAGTTGACCAGTTTTCATGTAAAAAAACAATCTGGGATTAAAAAACTTTTTAAGAAAAAGAAATTTGGGATCTTTCTCCTTTCCTTTACCCATCCCTCCCTCCACCCATCAGATGTATATGAACTTTGTAAGTAAACCAGTATAAAATAAAAATTTTTAAAGAGAAAAGGAATATTTGTGATACCAAGACAGATGAAGAAAAAAGGTATGGTGATCTATTTTTTCAAATTAGCCAGAAATTAATAAATATTCTATTATAACTTGTTTTCATTGGCTAATTTTCAAAAGTAGATTGCCAGGTCTTTCTCTTTTGTGTTAGTATCACAAACGACTTTTCATAATAATAAAATAAGTGTACTGTTGCTGTTAAAAATTGAAATAATACTACAGGATTTAAAAGGAAGTCCCTAGGGTAGCAGAAATGTTGAGGGAGAACAGCTCTGCTCTTGACATTCTTGAGGAAAAAAATACATAAATTGCTTATGTCTTATAGAAGGACTATATGAATAAATTGAGCTTGGGGAAAAAATACATAGCACACAGCACTTCTAAAAAGGATTTAAGTGGTAAGGCAAGAGACAAAAATGTGAAATCAACTATTTGGGTTATAGCTCAAAAAAAATGAAGAGTATTTTTAAGGACAGATTTCATTTATGTTTAAGAAGAGCTACCAAATTCTTACCTTCTTATCTCCCTACTGTCCAACTCCAATCTAGCAAATGTCTAAATCACAAAGCATATTTTGATATCATATGAGAAACAGATTGTCAGACCAAGATTTGTGGTTCAGAAATTACTTATCTCTTTCCTTAAAGACTTTGAAATATTATGTTCTTAAGAAAAGCTTTTTATTCTTCCACCCCCCAAGACTTAACCCACAAAGCATTAAATATGAAATAGGTGATTTAAAAAAATAAGTATGATGCACTGAGGTAAAACTTGACATATTAAATCAATTCCTCTTGTAAAATGTATTTGCTGTTTTCTCTCCAAAGCAAAGAGCCATTTTGCAGCCACTACACAGCTCTGTTTTGCCTCTTTTGATGGTTTCTGAGGTCTCTGGACTCCCTAAATTATTCTCTCTAAAAAATATTCTCTTTGGCAGAGCAGAAATTTTTCCTCACAGAAAGAATAGTGTTTTTAAAAACACCATTTTGGGGTACAAAATAAAATATTCATCAAACCTTACCTCCCAATCTCCCAACATCAGTTTATGAAAACTTGCCATCTAAGTCATGTGGTGACAAAAAAGAGAGATAAGTACCTAGGTAATAACAAAAATAACTAGTTTGTCATTTTTATATTCCCAGTTTCAACATTTTAAAAACATTCCACAAATCTTTGTTTCTATAGAAAATGATCCCTGACATGTTTTTTCTTTGCAGTTATGAAGTATGCCCTAAAGCCCACAATATTCAAGAACTGATGAATTCACATTTGTAAACTAGTTTAGACCTTAGCTTACAAGATTTGATAGAATCAATCCCAGTGGTGCCTCACTAAATGCCATTTCCAATGAATGAAGAAAATACAAGTTCTTCCAAGGAAGATCTGGTTTGTAAATCTTACTGAGCCAACATCTTCAAAGTATAAGAGCCAGCAACAACACTATTAATAGGCAGTTTAACACCCTCTGAATCCTTTGGTTGCTGGTGGGTTAACGTAGTGAGAATCATTTGGTTTTTCTAAGTAATAGCAAGTCAAGGAGACTGGTTTCATTTAAAGTTTTGCAAATGTTGAGTGTTTCCACCACCATTCCCAGCCCCCACATGAGTTGGTGAAAAAAAAGTCTGCATTGAAAGATTCTTGCTGTAATCTTTACTATGAAAAAGGAGAAATTTTCTAGGTCTCTGATTCCTTGGGAGGTTTGCACACTACCTTTGATTTAATTCTGAGCTAATTTTCCCTGCTCACTAGGCTACCAGAACTCCTTAATTTACAGCAGCCATATCTAGACCCACCGTAGATTCAACGATATGGAGTTGACTCTGGCTGTGGCAACCTTTCATTGGGTTTCCAAGATTGAAGTGAAAACTCTTCACCGTTCTTCTATGGAGAAGCCAGTAGATTAAAAACCCCAGGCTTTAGGTTAGCAGTCCAACACTTAGCGACTCAGAGGCTAGAAAAGAAATTTGTATTGTTACGCCAGAGTGATTTGTTTTCCCTTTTTTGCTTGTTCAGTTATATAGATTTTTATATAGTGCCTGCTTTATGCTAAGTACTGTTCCAAGTATTTTGCATGCATTAACTCCATAGTGGCATCCACTTCCTAAACAACATGCCTCCAGAAACTCTCTGAACTTTGATAAATGTCAATAATTATAGAAAGGCTTCAGGCCTTTTGTTCATAGGGTTGCTATGAGTCGTGCTCAATTCGAAGGCAATCAACAACACCACCAACACCAACACCAAACAAGATGTTCCTGCTAATTTCTTCTTCGCTCTCAAATTTAAGATAACAGTGATTGATTACTGTGGATAGGACTAATATTTCAACTTAAGTCTATTTGCCTTTAGGATTAGATTACTCTAAGCAGGTAGAAAAATAGAACTGACCTTTTAAAAATATCAGTTTGGAATTAGTATCAGTAGAAAAATGACAGATAAAAAGTTCCAAGAAAGTAAATATTTAACTCATCAATAGAGCTTATCATTTGAGAAATTTTTATTAAAGGAAATTATCGTTAAACTCTATCAGTTAACAAGTTAGAAATTACTGTGTCAGAAAATTGGAAATTTTTGTTTCAAATATGCCATAAAATATAATGCTACAGCTAATGTGCAAGCATTACTCACCCATTTCCATTAAGTCAAAAGAGGCTCATTACTATGGGTCCCTAGGGTTATAAATCTCTTTGAAGGAGATTGTCCATTTTTCTCCCAAGGAGCAGCTAGTGGATCCAAACCCTAAGCCTTTGGGTTATCAATGAAACTCCCTAGTTGCTAGGCCTCCGGAACTCCTTGGTTTAAATGTAGAGACAATTATTCTTCCCATAATGATGGTTGGAGGGAGCACTTGTGGCTCAGTGGTAAGGAGCTGTATTGCCAACCCAAAAGATATACGGTTCAAATTCATCTGCTGTTCCATGATAGAAATATGGGCACTCTCTTCATGTGCAATTTACTGCCTTTGAAAACTCACTGCAAAGTCAGCTATGAGTCTGTTTTAACTCAACAATATACAACAAGAACAACAATGAAGGCTTGGGATTGGGCAGACAGCATATGCCTATACACCAGCATCTTCCTGTCACTAAGTTCATGCATCAACTTCCCCTCATTTAGTAAAGCATTTCCCACTCCGTGTTTCACAAAATGCTAGTATTACCCAAAATTAAAGGCTTCCCAGATCTAGAGGAAATCTCTATATTGTGGGGCCCTTCTTGGAGTTGTACAATATACTAAAGATTGAAGAGCCTTACAGTAGATGAATCGTTACCGTAGCATGAGTGTGACGATGTGATTGGAACCATTGTTTTATTGGATGAACTCTTGGCAACATTATTTCATTGGATGAGGACAGGTATGCTGCAGAGGACAGAGCTGGAAATTGCATTTGAGGGCAGGACAGGGAGTTCTTTGGGAGACAGAATGGAGGGGAGTGGATTCCTAGGGGACAGTGTTGTTATTGTTGTTGTTGCTGCTGTCAAATCAATACCAATTCATAGTTCCCCCCTCCCATGCCTGCCCATGTGTGCAGAGCAGAACTGATCCAAAAGTTTTGAAGACTGTCACCTTTTAGAACTACATCACCAGGCCTATTCTTTTTTTCCAAGGTGCTTCTGGATGGATTCAAGCCATTGACTTTTCAGCTAGCAGCTGATCCCTTAAATGTCTTCACCACCTAAGGACCCCAAAACCCAAACCAGTTGCTGTGAAGTCCATTCATACTTATGGCAACCTCACATGTCTCAGAGTAGCACTGCCCTCCATAGGGTTTTCATTGCTGTGAACTTTCAAGAGATGTCCTTCCTCCAAGCCCTCTCTAGGTTGATCTGACCTGCCAACTTTATCTTTAATAGCTGACTGCTTAATTGTAGGGCTAATGCAGGAGCAGCATTCACTTTCTAAACAACATGCCTCTGGAAACACTATGAACTTTGGTAAATGTTGATAGTTATAGAACGGCTTCAGGCCTTTTGTGCCTAGGGTTGCTATGAGTCATGCTCGACTCAAAGGCAATCAACAGCAATGCTTAGTACTTATTGTTTTGAGGAGCTTCACAAACAACAGAAGAAAATAATACCCAGTCGTGAGCCAGCCTCATAGTTGCTGCTCTGCTTAAACCCATTGCTGCAACCACTGTCAATGCTTTTCATTGAGAGTCTTCACCCTTTTTTTGCAGACTTTCTACTTTACCAGTATGATGTCCTTCTTGAGGGACTGATCTCTCACTATACTTACTTACACCCTGATGAAGGACTCTATACCCTCCCATGAGAATGTCTCAGAGTGTAGTACTATGTCAAAGGGCAGATGCTCACTTGATTCCACCAAGCATTTCAATTTAGTCTCTTGAATGATAGTTTTGGCTTAAACTCAAACAGCAGAACATGTTGTTGTTGTTATGTGCCATCAAGTTGCTTGTGACTCATAGCAACCCTATGTAGAACAGCTCTGAAGCCTACCCTATCCTGAGCCAGTCTAACTGACTCTGACATACCTACCCCCATTATCCCAAGTATTATGTTAATCCTTCTCATCTGGGGTCTTCCTTTCCTGCACTGTCCCTCCACCCCTCCAAGCATGATATCCTTCTCCAAGGACCAGTTGCTCCTGGTCATGTACCCAAAGCATGTGAGATGGAGCTTCAAAATCCTAGCCTCCAAGGAGACACTTGGTTTCACCCTCTCCAAGACAGAGCCATTTGTTTTCTCTGCAGTTTATGGTATATTTAAGACTGTTTTCCAGCAACACAACTCAAAGGCATTGATTCTTCTTCTGCCATCCTTAGTCATTATCCAGCTCTCTGATGTATAACAAGTAATATTAAGACCATGGCCTGGATCAAGCACACCTTAGTCTCTAGACTGATGTAATTGCTCCTCAATGCTCTGGAGAGGTCCCTGACATCAGGTCTTCCCAGTGCAATTCATCTTTTAATTTCCTGACTGTTGGTGCCAAGAGTGCTGATTGTGGGGCCAAGGAAGGTGTAATTGTATACAATATCAATCTCTTCTCCATCTATTATGGTGCTGCCAATTAGCTCAGTGGTGAGATCTTTGTCTTCTTGATGTTGAGCTTCAATCCATATTGAAGACTACAATCCTTGACTCTCTGCAGTAAGTGCTTCAGGTCCTCCTCAGTTTCAGCAAGCAAAGTTGTTGCTGCAAAATGAGGATGTTGATGAGTCTCCCTCCAATCCTGATACCACATTCCTCCTCATAAAGCCCAGCCTCCCAAATGATCTGTGCTGCATATAGACTGAAAAGGTATGGAGACAGGCATATCCCTGACACAATCCTTTCCTAATTTTGAACCATGCAGTGTTTTCTTGCTCTGTTCTGAAGACTGCTTCTTGGTCCAAGTATAGGTTTCACATAAGTACAATCAAATGTTCTAGGACTCCTATTCTCTTCAAACAAAGCACTGAGTCTTCATTTCCCCACTTGCAGTGAAATGGCTGAATTACAGTATTTCTGAGGTTCTACCCTTAAATTGTCATATCAGATATTGTTGTTGTTGTTGTTATGTGCCGTCGAGTCGTTTGCGACTCATAGCAACCCTATGCACAACAGCCCTAAACCCTGCTCTATCCTGCACCAACCGCACTGCCTCTGGCACACCCATCCCTATTACCCCAGTCACCAAATCAATCCATCTCATAGAGGGTCTTCCCCTCCTGCGCTGTCCCTCCCAGTCACCTAGCATGATGTCCCTCTCCAAGGACCCGTCCCTCCTGGCAACATGTCCAAAGTATGTCAGACGAAGCCCCAGAATCCTTGCCTCCAAGGAGTAGCTTGGTTTAATCCTCTTCAAGATGAATCTGTTTGTTTTCCTGGCAGTCCATGGTACATTCAGTACTCTTCTCCAGCACCACAGCTCAAAAGCATCCACTCTCTTTCTGTCCTCCCTAGTCATTGTCCAACTCTCTGATGCATAACAAGCGATTGCAAAGACCATGGCCTGTATCAGGCGCACCTTAGTCTCCAGAGAGACACCGTTGCTCCTGAGTACTTTAGAGAGGTCCCTAACAGCAGACTTTCCCATCGCAATACGCTTTTTGATTTCCTGACTGCTGGTGCCAAGAGTGTTGACTGTGGAGCCGAGCTATAGACCAATGATATAAAATTGACTGCCCTGCACTTGCTTCCCTCTTAGGTGGTTCAAATTGTCTTCTATGTCAGAAGACAAGTTGCAAAAGTACCAATGCTGATTTCATGTGACATCACCACAGGCCCATTAGGCTCACCAAGTTTCAAGCTGACTCTGATGTAAAAATGACATAAATTCTGACTGTTTTCTTATATTCCAGAAACTGAAACTGGCTTCTCCTAACAGAATTAATAGAAATGAGAAGTAGTACACTAAAAATGATACACACATCATTTTCATGGGTTGAGAGGAAAGAGTTAATGCAAATAAATTATTATAAACCCAAACAATTAGAAGCTAAAACAAAAGATGTGTGTAGACAGTGTGAACAAACTATGATGTTAAATGCAATGTGTACAAATTCTGTATGAAAACCAATATAAAATAATTTTTAAAAAATTATGCGTATGGAGATCCAAGATGGTGGTGGAGGCAGAGACAATGTGGTGAGCTGCGGGAGCAGCGGACCACTTGGAAAAGGGCCATTATGACCCTCTACAGACGTCTGTTTATTGATAATTGAACAGTTAAACAGTTGATGACTGGTCTTCAGTGAGGATTGAGGCTCAACAACAGGAATTCAAGGATTTCCAAGGAAGAATGGGTGAGTGCTGCAGCTCCCAACCCCCTCCCACAGAGCCCACACTGCGCCTCACTGCAGCCGCAGCTCCCTGAAACTCCCACAGCCAGAACCTATGGAATCCCTCACCCAGGATGGAGGCACCGGGCCTCCCCAGGACTCCACTCCCAGGTGCAGTGGAGCCGCCACACTGCAGCAAAGTGGACTTGTTCCGAGGAGAATTCTTGGAGCCAAGATGGCGATGGCAGGGGAAGCGGGCGGACACTGGCCTCCCGCGTGCGAGATGAAGCGCGACCGCCAGCCACCCTTGAGGGAGATGACACTCGGGAGGTGGCTCGATCCCACCAGCCACCCACGCGTGAGATGGTGTGAGCCCGCCGGTCACCCGCAATGGGGAATGGCACACACCCACCAGTCGCCCATGTGGGAGATGGCGCACACCTGCTGGCCGCCCTGCGCTGGGGGATGGTGTGCATCTGCTGGCTGCCTGCGCATGAGATGGCACACGCACGCCGAGAGATGAAGTGTGCCTGCCGGCTGGCCACACACAAAGTTGACACACACACACCCCCACCAGCTGCCCACACATGAGATGACGCCCGCCTGCCGAGAGACGACACACGCCCGCAGGTCGTCTGCGCATGAGATGACGCACGCCCGCCAGTCTTCCATATGGGAGATGATACTTGGGAGATGGCTCGCGCCCACCAGCTACCCACGCGGAAGATGGCACGCGCCTGGTGGCCGCCCACACAAAAAAATGGCACACGCCCGCCAGTCGCCTGTGTGGGGAATGGCAAGCACCTGCTGGCCCACTGGCTGCCTGTGCACAAGATGACGCAAGCACTCCGAGAGATGACGCACACCCGCCGAGAGATGATGCACACCCGCTGAGATATGATGCGAGCCCTCCGGTGGCCCACACATGAGATAATGTGTGCCAGCCAGCTGCCCACGCTGGGGGACGATGCGCACCTACCCCCACCGGCTGCCCACGCACCAGATGACCTGCGCCCACTGAGAGAGGACGC
>NW_006399924.1:2556843-2564879 GCF_000299155.1 Elephantulus edwardii | reverse complement strand
ATCCAGTTCCCAAATCAGTAAGACACTTGATTTAACTACCATTGGAAAATGCTTGTCATTTGCCTGTAGCATCTGGTCCCCACTGGATCACTTTCATTTCCTTCACCTGATCCCCACACCAACCAATTTCTGCAGCTCTGCAACTGCATCCCTGCCCATCCTCACCCTTCTGCTCCAACCCTCACCTCCTTGCACCCCCAATTTGTTTTTTCCCCAATAAAAATTAAAAAAGAAAATGATGTGTGTAAGACAATCTAATTGTAGGAATGAAATTTTCTCAAGAAATGAAGGAAGAACTAGAGTGATTTGAAAGCACATCTCATTTGTTACACTTCGGACAAGAGCAGTAGCAGAAAGAAAACAAAAGCAAATCCTAATTAAGTCATAAAAAGAGACAGACTTCCTGAGGAGATCTAAGCTGTCTATGGCACTCTGCAGAAAGGACAGCAAAAGTGAGACCAATGTCAGGACAGTGAGAAAAGGCAAATAATAACACACGTACTAGAGACCTGGATGGGATGCTGCTCTGATAGGAGACTATCGCCTAGGAGGGATGGTCCAGGAGAAGAGAAGGGTGGTAATTGTTATAGTCAGTGATTTATTTCTTGTCTCTTCTTCTAAAGGATTTTCAAGACAAAATTCATAGGAATATGCCCTTTTTTGACAAAACAAGTGAAAAAGCTTTATTATGGTAATAAGGCAGAAGCATAGCTATAGATCATGAAAAAGAAGAAAAAAATGAAAATGGAAGAAGGGAAAGGGGTGAAGGAACCCTGAAAAAGAGAGGGGTAAATCCAAACCTTACAACAAGCGATGAGCAGAATAGGAGGGAAAATAGAGCAGTCCTATACTTTTTAAAATGAATGTGAGAGAAACCAAACAAAAATAAAAATGGCAGAAGACATTAAATTGCAGCAAGCCTTGCAAACACCACATAATTAGAGATGGAAATAGACAGGTTAGGATATAGGTTAAACTGTTAGAAATGCACTTAGTTTCCTAAGAGGAATAGAAGAAAAAGAAAGCAAATGAAGAATCAGTAGCAGATTGCACCTCTATTAAAAGTACATAGCATAAAACAATAATGGACACTCAAAAAATGGAGAGAGGTTGAGGAGACATGGGTCCTAAGGAATTCTTTCAAATGTTTAAGGAAGAAATAATGCCAAGTCTACAAAAACTCTTTAAGGAAAAAATTAGAAACCAAGCTTCCATCTAACATTATGAGATAAATAATACCTTGATTCCAAAGACAAAAACAGGAAATAAAGTTATAGTCCAATATCCCTCATGAACAGAAGATTAATATGCTCAACAAATATTAGCAAAGGCTAATGCAACAATTAAAAAGGATAATGAACCATGACCCAGTGGGGCTTATCCCAATAATGAAAAACTGCTTCAACATTCATAATGCAAACAATGTAATTTGCCATGCTAACAGAATTAAGGGAAAAGTTCATATGATAATCCCAAAAGATGCAGAAAAGGCATTTAGTAAAATTCAATACCACTCATGATTTTTAAATAAGTAAATAAATCTCAGCAAATTAGAAATAGAAGAAAATATCTTTAAATGCATAAAGTCCACCCCTAACATACTAAATAGGCAAATACTAAATATATTCTCTTACATACTACCAGGAACAAGACAAGAATATTTACTCTAAATTTTTTCTATTGAACATTGTTCTGAACTTCCTAATCAATGAATAAAACAAGAACTGAAGCCACATATACTTAAGAGAAAAAAAAATTTCCTTTATTCATAGATGGCATATAGTTTCTGCAACTAATAAGTGAGTTTAACAATGACATGAGTTACACGATCAATATTTTTAAATGTATTGTATTTTTATAAACAGCAACAACTAGAAATTGGTATTTTAAAGCAGCACTTTAGTAACATCACCAGCATGAAATATTAAAGAATAAATAGCTGTTGTTGATGTACCATAGAGTCAGAATTGACCCATAGCTGACCTTCCATTGGTTAATCACCTGAGAGAAGATTCCCCATCCTTCTCCCACAGAGCAGCTGGTGGCCTCGAACCTTGTGCCTTCGGGACTGCAGCAGAGCTCCTTGCCACTAGGCCACTAGAGTTCCCTAAAGAATAAATTTGATAATATATACATAGACCAATATACCTACAAATTTCAGCTGAGAAAAACAAAAGTTCTAAGTTGTTGTTGTTGTTGTTGTTATGTGCTGTCGAATCACCTGCGACTCATAGCGACCCTATGTACAACAGCCCTAAACTCCGCTCTGTTCTGTGCCAATCGCACTGTCTCTGACACTCCCATCCCAATTATCCCAATCACTGAATCAATCCACCTCATAGAGGGCCTTCCTCTCCTGCTCCGTCCCTCCATCCTCCCAAGCATGATGTCCCTCTCTAAGGACCGGTCTCTCCTCACAACATGTCCAAAGTATGTTAGACGGACCCTCAGAATCCTTGCCTCCAAGGAGTCACCCAGTTTAACCCTTTCCAGGACAAATCTGTTTGTTTTCCTAGCAGTCCATGGTATTCTCAATACTCTTCTCCAGCACCACAGCTCAAAGGCATCAATTCTCCTTCTATCCTCCTTGGTCATTGTCCAACTCTCTGATGCATAACAGGTGATTGCAAAGACCATGGCCTGTATCAGACGCACCTTAGTCTCCAAAGAGATACCATTGTTCTTCAGCACTTTGGAGAGGTCCCTAACAGCAGACTTTCCCATGGCAATGCACCTTTTAATTTCCTGGCTGCTGGTGCCAAGACTGTTGACTATGGAGCCAAGCAAACTAAAGCTGTGTACAATCTCAATCTCTTCACCATCCATCCTGATGCTGCCAATTGGTCCAGTGGTGAGAATCTTTGTCTTCTTGACATTGAGCCTCAATCCATATTGTAGGCTGCAGTCCTTGACACTCTGCAGCAGGTGCTTCAGGTCCTCCTCAGTTTCAGCAAGCAGGGTTGTGTCATCCGCATAACGCAGATTGTTGATAAATCGTCCACCAATCCACATTTCTCCTCATAGAGCCCAGCCTCCCGGATAATCTGTTCTGCATATAGGTTGAAAAGGTATGGAGATAGGAGGCATCCCTGGCGTACGCCCTTCCCAATTTTGAACCATGCAGTGTTCCCTTGCTCTGTTCTGACGACTGCCTCCTGGTCCAAGTATAAGTTTTGCATTAGAACGATCAAGTGTTCTGGGATTCCCATTCTTCTCAGAGTCAGCCACAGTTTGTTATGATCTACAATGACCATGAATGCTGGCAAAACTGGACTGCTACCTGCAGAAAACTGAAACAGGATCCACATCTCACACCATACACAAAAATCAACTCAAAGTGGATCAGTGACATGGAACTGAAGCCCAAAATTATAAAGTTCATTAGAGACAAACTGGGATCAAGTTTAGAAGGCTTAATCTATAGTATAAAGCGACTGCCAAATACAGGCAGAAATGTGCAATCTGAAGAGGATAAAATTAATGAATGGGACCCTCCAAAGATTAAATCCCATGAGCATCAAAAACTTTTTCCAACAATAGCATTATGCTGAGTAAACTAACTCAGTTCCACAAGGGCAAATATTATATAAAACCATTATTGTAGAATGAGGATGAGGATGAGGGGGAGGGTGGAAGCTGAGGGATGAGGATGTGCAAGGCAGGGATTAATCATGAGGTTGTAACAATTTGAAGGGTGGGTGAGTGAGGGGAAAAACAATGTATTCACATTTTGTATATAAACTAATAAAAAAGAAAACAAAAAGACTTTTTCCAACAGGGTGAAAAGAAAACCTACTGATTGGGACCAAACATTTGGCAATACCATCTCAGACAAAAGTCTCATAACAACAGTTTACCAAATACTCCTTGGCCTCCACAAGAAAAATACCGAACACACAATTACAAAATGAGAAAAAGATTTGGAAAGAATTTTCACAGAGGAAGATGACAACAGACACAAGAAGAAATGCTCAGAATCACTGGCAATAAGAGAGATGCAAATAAAAACCACAGTGAGATACCATCTTTCATATCTGAACCAGTTTACTGAGCAAATCATTTGAGAAATGGGACTATAAGAAGAAGAATGTGGCATTAGGATTGGAGGAAGATTCATCAACCACTTGTGCAGAAGACACACCCTTACTTGCAGAAAGTGAATAAGACTTCCTGAAGTACTTTCTGAAGAAGATCAAAGACTACAGACATCAATATGGATCATACTTGGAAAGGTAAAAGAGAGGAAGATCCTCAACATCAAGAAAACAAAAAACTTCATCACCACTAGACTAAGAGACAATATCACGATAAATGGGGGGGGGCATTGTTATTATAAAGAAATTTCTTTTCTTGTAATCCACAAACAATACTCATAATAGCAACAGACAAGCAATCAAAATACATGTTGCATTGGGAAAATCTGCCAGCACCCACTTCTCTGAAGTGCTAAAGAGCAACTATGCCAACTTAAAGACCAAGGTGCACCTGACCCAAGCCATAGTATTTTGAATCTCTTGCTAAGCTTCTGAAAGTTGGACAGTGACTTAAGATGACAAAAGAATTGATGCCTTTGACCTGTGGTTTGGAGAAGAGTACTGAATATCCATGGGCTGTCAAAGAACAAACAAATATGCCCTGGAGGAAATGCAACCACAATATTCCTCAAAGCAAATATTTTGGGTATATTGTTAGGAAAGGCCAGACCTTGGGAAAAGGCATCATGCTTAGAAAGGTGAAAGAGAGGAAGACCCTCAACAAGATGATACAGTGATTGTAATAATGGGTTTGATCATGTAAGGATGGCATCGGACAGGAACTTGACAGCAGCTTGTAGCAACAACAAATCTTTACAGAAGTGAATCTTTCTCCTTTGGAATGGCTGGAACACTGAAACTGTCAACTTTAAGGTAAACAACCAAATGCTTAACTACTATGCCACCAGTGCGTGCGCGCATTTGTGTGTGTGTGTGTGTGTGTGTGTGTGTGCGTGTGCCATCAAATCTGATCCGACTTGTACAGGAGGAGACTGCCCCTCCTTTTCCAGCAGAGCATCTGGTGGTTTTGAACCACATGTCTCTGAGATTTCACGGCAGATTCTTGCCTCTAGGCCACCAGAGCTCCCTTACCAGCATGTCTTAAATATGGTTTTACAAGTGGATAATGAAGCCCAAAGGCTGTCCCCAGACTCACTTTGCATCTCTCAAAGACCAGAGATCAAGCCCTTGACTTCACGTGGGTTGCCATGCATGAGTTCAACATTGTTTCTTTTCCTTTATTTTTTAAACCAATATATGCTCGTTTTTTAGTAACTAGAAAATAGAAATTAATCTTCCAGAGCTTATTAGCTGCAAGAAATAGAAACTCAATTCAAATAGCTTCATCGAAAAGAAGCTGAATGAGTCAACGAGCCAACGCATCGTGGAAGCAGGATGGGTTCAAGGACAGCTGGTCTAAGGCCCAGTCTCCCTCCACTCTCAGCTCAACTTCCTTCATTTGTGGATTAGCTACATTTTTATCTCCTACCCACTGCTTTTGCAGGCAGCCAATGAGGACAGCCTCTAGAAGTTCCGGAGTTACAGCTTTCCTTTTAGTAACCCCAAATTGAAGAGGTTAGAAGCTCCCCTTCTCCAAAGTTTGCTTGCCACCCTTAGTTCCTTGTGCCACAGAAGCACAGATACTAACAGCAGCAAGATGTAAAAAGCAGAAATTACTGTTTTTCACAAGGAGACTAGAGCTCCATATTCAGTGAGCAGCTCTAAGGCAAAGTCCTTTCTTGTTTCTTTTTTTACCTATTTCCATTTTCAAGAACCAGCAATCTTTGCATTTCCCAGCCTATAGATTCACTCGTGTCGGTCCTCTTCAGTGTCTGTTTTCCTCCTCTATGTTCTGTTTCTGTGTCTAATCTGCTCTTTTTGTAACACAGAAGTAATTAAGTTGAAGATGCACCTAAACTAATAAGGCCTTATTAACATAACAACACACTGTTGTTTAGACAGCTTGAACTCCTAGTGAAACTAACTTCATCAGCTTTTCAAGGCTGTAGAGCTTTAAAAGAGAAGATTGACTGTCTACCTCTCTCGTGGAGCAGCTTATACATGCTGATTGCCAACTTTCTGTTGGCAGCATGACACGTTATATCTCCATGTTCATGTTCATTGCCATTGAGTTGCGACTGACTCACAGCTGACCCTCCAGTGGGTTCTCAGAAGCTATAAATCACACAGGAGGAGATTGCTCATCTTTCTCCTGTGAAGCAGCTGTTGGATTCAACCTCTTTGGGTTGGCAGTACAACTCACTAGGCCACTAGAGCTCCCTACTATATCGCCAGGGCTGCTGCAATATAACCAAGAAGAAGCCTGTATTCCCAAATGTGGTGATAGCCACAGGCACCAACCAAACCAAGCCAGTTGCTGTCTAGTCTATCCCAACTCACAATGACAAGTTTTCAAGGCTGTGATCTTTCAGAAGCAAATCACCAGGCATCTCTTCCAAAACACTTCTAGGTGGTTTCAAGAAACCTCCAACCTTTCTATTACTAATCAAGCACTTAAACATTTGTGCCAACCAGAAGCTCCATTCCTCAAATTGTGATTGTAGGAGTGGACACAATTCAATCCACAGCATCAATAATTCATCCTGCCTGAGTCATGTGCCCTGAGCCAATCTCTCCCTACTGCCAAGTATATATAAGGTACAGTTGTCCCTGAGTACAGCAGGAGATTGGTGCCAGGACCTCCATCCTTCACACTAAAATCTGAGATTTTGAGGTCCCTTATATAGTGAGCTCTTTGCATATAACCTACACACATCCTCCTATATTCTTTAAGTCCTCTGCAGATTACTTGTAATACCCAACTCCTCCCATTGCCATAGGTCAGTTCTGATTCACAGCACCCCTCCACTGGGATTCCAAGACTGTCATTCACAATGAGAGGAGACTGCCCATCTTTCTCCCAATGAGCAGCTGATGGATTCAAACCACTTCAGATGCTTTGCCTTCAGGGTAGCAGCGCAACCCACTTAGGACTAATGTAAATGATATGAGAAAAGCGCTTTTTTTCTCCTTCTTAGTGTTTGAGGAATTGCTTTGACCATTTGCTTACTCTTTTTTTCCCCCAGAATATTTTGACACACAGTTTCTTGTATCCTTGTATGCAGAGCCCATATATAAGGAGTGCTGACTGCAATAGGACTGGTGTGATCACACCTAGTAACTGACCAGAATTCCAAGCCGTTCATGACTGCCTCTCCTGTACTGACCACACTGGGTGATGTTATCCGAATGTCTCTACCTCCCTCAAGCACTCGGCATTGTCACAGTCTACACTTGTCTCCATAGTGTCAGGTGTTCATTCATTCATTCATTCAATAAGCAGATTACACTGTGCCTTTCCCTGCACTAGGTGCTTAAGATACAAGAGTGGACGCACCTCTGTTAAGTCTGTGGGCCCTTCTATAGTCAAAGGTACTGCTACCGTTAAGGACACTCCTGTGAGGACCAGAGCTGAGAACCACTGCTACCAATCAGGGACATGAACCTTGTAGGAAAAATATTCTCCTGCAGCAAATTCCTCCACAAACTTAAACATACACTTGATTCTTGCCTGGCTCACAGTTATGGGGGCCAAGAGAAAAGCATATACTATGGCATGGGCTTGGAGGGACTCTCAGAATTTCTGGAGCCTAAATCAGCAGATTCCCTGATTCACCCAGTTGCCTACACTCTAAAATGGTTCTCTGGCTCAAAATTACTCAAAACCACTTGAAAACTAATTTTTTAGAAAGGAAGAATCCCAGCAAAAGTTGTATATTACCTAATATAGAGAATAAGAGAGACATGGTCATTTCAATGACACAGAGCAGAAACTGGGGATTTGGCAATCATCTTGCATAATATCTATCATATATTTTTAATGCGTTTTTCTATAACTAATGTGTGGAAATTATCAAACAATATCATTGATACCACATGCAAGCAAAATTCTGCTGAAGATTATCCAAAAATAACTGGAACAACCACATTAACAGAGAACTG
>NW_006399924.1:2542724-2555838 GCF_000299155.1 Elephantulus edwardii | reverse complement strand
AGGAAGACCCTCTATGAGGTGGATTGATTCAGTGACTGTAGTAATAGGGGTAGGTGTGTTGGAGACAATGAGATTGGCATGGGATAGAGCAGGGTTTAGGGCTGTTCATAGAGTTGCTGTGAGAGCATTTTGTGGGGGGAAAAACTATGAAGTCCTCTATTTCTCAAATTAGTAAATACTTTTAACATCCACGGATATTAAGATATCAAAACATTCTCTTTGAAACACAGCTCTGAGCTGTAATGTATTCATCTCAGAGTCCAGTGCAATTTTGCATTTATGCCTTTTGTTGTGTGGATAAACACAACAATGAAAATAAAATCTTAGTGATAACTACTTTGTGGTTGCAGCCCAACCTTTCCCTTCTCTTTTAATTTAAGCATGAAAATCTTAAAAGCGAGTCTAGAACCAAATGTTTCCACATTTTTCAAAAGAAATTTATGACCCTCCATACATGCACAGAACACACATATACACACACTTCTATGTAAATATACATATAATGTAAATAAAACATAAATTGAGGGATGTTCTTTCAACTTGGTGAAATCATTTAATGCTTAAAATATCATTAAAGATTGCATTCACTATTAGAGTAACAAACATTCTATTTGCATGTAATGTCTTAGGGACACTTCTAGGTGTATAGCAAGATAAACTCGTGAAGATACAACAATTACGGCAGATATGGCATGATTATTTTCACTCTAACCACAGTATAATTTCTAGGAATGGCCCATTCAGAAAGCCACCTGCGCCCTCAGCTCACTTTCCAACTCCACGATGAGTCCATACGTTTGCTGATTACCCTTCAGGTCTCGGATCCAATCTAACATTTGGTTGGTGGCAGTTGTAGGGGGAAATGTGGCATAGCATATTGGAAATTTGTGAGCCTCCTGGAAAAGCTATTTGCTAAACTTGTGTCAAATCTGCCTGAGTAGGCTGTGACAGCTGCAGAATCAAGGCGCCAGGGTGCAGATGGTGCTCTTGTCGTGTGGCCAAGGGCTGGCTGGATCCCTCACATCACAGAATCCTTCAGCCAGCGGGGCTGGGCCGGCCTCATGGGGCATCTGCACTGCACACCAGCCACCACCGCTGCCAACAGGGCCGCAGCCTGAACATAGGCATGCTGGCAGCCAGGAGTGCAGAAGATAGGGCTTGTTTTGTCCCCAGATTTTCCACCATACCCTTTAGCCTGGGTTTGGAAGAATCATGCTCTCCCAGTAACACTATACTGTACACTCAGAAAACTCCGAGCAACCACTCAAAATAGACCTTTCTTTCTAGAAATGCAAATCGTTTCCTATCTCAATCAAAAGACACTGCCTGCCTAATTTGGCGCCTCTCGGGAGCTCTAGTGGCTTAGTGGTAAGGAGCTGTGCTGCCAAACCCAAGGTAAGTGGTTTGACTCCATCAGGAGACAGATGGATGAGATCTCCTTCTGTGCAATTTCAGCCTCTGAAAACCTGCTAGAGGGTCAGCTATGAGTTGCTTCCAATTCAACAGCACAAAACAACAACATAGCCCACCAGTCTGGATCTGATTTAACAGTACATAACAACAACACAGCCTACCAGTGTGGGTCTGACCTGCCCCCCTAAGCCTGCACATGGTCTCTTCTTCCAACAAGCCTTTATTAGCCCTTGTACAACCTGGGGGTTTTTCTCTGTACTGCAGTCTTCCATATTTACAAACTCCTGATATATTCCATCTGTCATTTATTCACTTCCTTCGCAAATATTAATAAGCACCTACTAGCATATTCTGCTGTTAGTCTAAAGGTTGCTTCTTCAAATATACCCAGAGGTACCTTGGGAGAAGAAAACAAAAAAGGCCTGGCCATCTGTTTCCTAAAAAACCAGCTGTTTAAATGGTTGTGCAACTCAAAACATGCAACCAATGGAACTGAGTTGTACAAGTAGAAATTGTTGTTGTGGTGTACATTCTGCTGTGTATATTCACAACGACAACAACATAAATAACTCTAAAAAATCAGCCATTTGTTCACAATAGCAAAGAGTTGGAAACAACCCAAGTGCCCATCAACAAACGAATGAATAGAGAAGCTGTGGTATATTCACACAATGGAATACTATGCTGCATTGAAAACAAGGAACTCATGAAATAATATACAAAATGGGTGACCCTGGAGGACATTATGCTGAGTGAAATATCTCAGTCACAGAAGGACAAATATTACGTAGTGCCACTGTTACAAAGCGGCACTGACATTGGGATTGGGGAAAACTAAGAGGGGATAAATAATGTATACTGCATTGAAACAGATGAGGGAGAGAACTGTTTAGGAGGAATATATGATTAGGTATTGTCATGACAAGAGTCCAGAATGAAAGTTGCATGGTAGCATGGACTGGGGTGGGGGGGTTGTATAACAATGAAAGAATTTTTCTTACTTTTCAAAGAGAAAAGTGAACTGGGGATGGGGTTGGGCAGGGAGAAAACTGTGCCACAATGAATGAATGGAAATTTAAAAGAATAGTTTTTTTTTAAAAATCAGCCATTGAAAACCCTCAAGAGCACAATTTTACTCTGATGAACACAGGGCTCTGTAAGTCAAAATTACCAGCTGGATGGCAGCGGTTACTTGTGCCACGTGCTGGAGAAGTAACATGAGAAAAACAGGTAAATAAGATAGACAAACTCCCTTTAGCATTGTCTGTGTAGTCCAAAAGATAAGTAATAAAACACAGAAGTCAAGAATACATACATGATAAAATACAGAATCAAGATGATACAGGGCATACAGGACGAATCCTAAGGGATGTGGGAATCAGACTGGCGTCAGGGAAGAACTGATGTAGAAACGAAAACCTAAAAAAAGAAGCAGATGTTAGGCACATGCAGAGTATTGTACTGTGGGTGGGATGGAGATGGGAGAATTCTACGTGGAAAGGCCCAGAAGCTCTCAGAAACACCACAGCCAAGGGAACTGAAGCAAGTGCCAGAGTAGAAATGGGGCTGTGATAATTTATGCCTCATTTATCATGCCTATGCATGCTTTTAAATTTATGTCTGGGTCCTAGCTTGCAGTTAGCTGCTTATCTAGATGGATAGATACCCAATTCTTAACAAGAACTTAGTAAGCACAGTGCAATGCTTCACAAAACATTGTCGAATATACCACAAGTATTTGTAAATTTGTTAAGGTAGAGAGATCTTTCTGGAAGTCCCAGGTCCTATCTGTCAGGCTCTCTGTCACTGCACTGCTGCAGAAAGGACTGACGTGAGAATGATGTCCAAAGGGCACACCCATAATTCATGCTAGGGGTGGATGTAGAGAAGAGAATGATAGAAAAGGAGCCTTGATTTTCTGAGCCAGAAATTCAATACCAGTAGCCACTCTTTCTGCAGCTTCAGAAGCACAAGAAGCTTCTGCTCTACTTCTCACCACACCTTCCCAGGCCTTTTTAAAAATATTTTACTGATTTTCATATAATAATTTCTTTACATTATATTTCATTCATTTACATTGTGTCATACAATCAATCATTCATATACATTCTATTTTACTTTTTTTAAAACTAATTTGCTTACAAAGTTTATATGCATTGTGTTTCACACTATTCTTTATTCACATTGTGTTTCATGAAATCATTCTCATACATTCTGTTTTATAAAATTAATCACTTTTGGACCTTGCCCATCGGGTCATCCCAGCTCCCTTCTCATCTCAGTCAATGCTCTCTTCCTTGGATATTTCACCCACCTCACCTCCCTAGTGATTAACTCTAGGACTGATTGCTATCACTATGTACAGCTTAGCTATAGCAGACTCTGACAGTTGTCATTTTTAGCTGTTTAGCCCATAACCCTCTTTCCCACTCATGGAGAAGTCTCTTTAAGCCATGGTAGGAAGCAGACTAGAGATGTCAGCTAATACTGGCCTTCCCAGCTTACTGAGCAGTGAGGGTACAGGGAAGTGGTCTATAAGCTCAGGCAGTCAGAGATGTATTCAGGAACTTGGTTAAAATATGTTCAAGAGGCAAAGATGAGGATGACAGATGTGGCAGCCACCTCCAGAGACTGAAGCCGGGTGTCAGTGATGAAAGATGCAACATACCATGTCCAAAAGCAGCCAGGACAGCATTGCCAGTATTTTCCCTCTCTGGGGTGTGATGTGAGTCTAGATTCTGGACAGAAATTGTATCTTTACACAAACAACACACACAAAGTTTTTTTTTTTTCTAAATCACATAGCCTGCTTTCACATTAGCTTCTTGTGAGCAAGGGGCTCCTTATGCGACTGTAAATGTTATTTGAGTTCAATATATGCACAAATATAACAATCTCCTTTAAATTCATTCTACTCATAAGTCTAACTCTACAAGCCTCCTGGGGATTTTTATGAGTGGCCTAATACTCATTTAGTAAATAAGCTAGAATTTCCTTGCTGGTGGCAAACATTTAGTAAATAAGCTAGAATTTCCATTGTTGGTGGCAAAGTGTCCGGTCCTGTCCCACACACAGAGGAACATGTCCAACTAGTTCTTTTCTGCTCTACTCCATCAGGGGCTGCAACGTGCCTTTCACACCCACTTATCATGTAGTCAAGGTGTGGTCACCAAGCACAGGAGGGCCAATGAGCTCATTTCACTTATATACAATATTATAATTTTACAATTAAAATGGTTTTCATCATTAAATGAATTCCTAACCCACACACACCCCCAACAGTGTTGGCCTTTTCCACTGATAGTGCAAAAGCAACAGTGACAGTGAATAAAACCACATGAATCAAGTCAATGATAACAAAGTAGCACAGTAGTATATGTAGTCTGTGCCTCTATGGCCTTTCAGGGAGAGAAAGCCCATTATCACCTAAAAGCATCCTTGAGCAGGCAGAGTTATTGATGTCATTAAAACTTGACTCTCAATCACACATCTTTTCAATATTCTGTGTGTCAAAATGGAGAAGTCACAAAAAGCTTCTCTTGCACCCTGAAGTACAATGGTCATCTCTGGGGATGGTACTTATAAAGTTGCACTGAACTAGCTTTGTTTTATCTCAGAGGACACCATTTTCCCTTTAAACAATTACTGGTTGACAAACCATAGTTATTTGGAATTGAGTTGCTGGAAGACTTTTTCTCACAAGTGAACCAGGCAGCCTGTCACTTCAATGAAAACAAGTGACAGCATTTAGAATCTGTGATAAAATTTAAGCTTTCAAGCAAAAATTAGAATTTTGGGAAATGTCTATTCTCCATTATGAGTCTGACAGCTTCCTGGTACTTGAAGACTTTTCTGATGAGATTGATGGTGATATTAATGAATATGGGTTTTTTAACAAGCATGATTTTCTTTTATTATTACCTTACAAAATGAAATCTGCCAGCAATTGAAAAATATGCAGAATTTCAGTGGACCAACATTTCCCAAATAGCCAATATCTGATGTTACAAAATCACAAGTGGATAAAATATTCATTCAAATTGCAAGAGACCAATGAATATTAATTGAACTACAGATGATATTTCATAGATATGGTTTCAGATTCCACATTGCAATGAATCTGCAGCAAACTACCACTTGACAAATTTCAATATTGTATCAAAAAATTATATCTCCTTATCCCCTCCCCTTCACAGCCACTTATCTATGCATGACTGGATTTTCTTCATACTTTTCAATCAAAACAATATAGCACAACAGATTGAATGCAGAAGCAGATAGCCAATAATCCAATAATCTTCCATTAAGGGAGACATCAAGGAGATTTGCAAAAAGTAAAATAATGTCATTCATCTCACTAACATTTTAGTAGAATTTTATTTGTCATTGAAAGTGTTCACGTATAATAGACATACTATCGTTATTGTTAAATAAGTAAATCAATATTTCTACAATTTCTCCATCTCAATCCACTAATTTGATAACTATCTGCAGACTCAAAAGAACCAGCATTTCACTGCCATCAAGTCAGTTATGACTTCTAGAGACCCTGGAAGACAGAGCAGACGTGCCCTCTAGGATTTTCAAAGCTGTAAATCTTCACAGAAGTTAACTGCCACATCTTTCTCCTGCACTGTAATTGGTGAGTTTGAACTGCTGACCTTTCAGTTGGCAGCTAAGTACTTTGGCTTCTGCATCCCCAGGGCTCCTATCTATCGATCACTCACTCCCACTCACTCATTGCTGTCAAATTGGAACTGACTCATAGCTGGCCCTCTAGCAGGTTTTTAGGAGGCTGTAAATCACACGGGGGAAAGAATTGCCCATCTTTCTTTGAAGAGCTGCTGAATGAATCGAACTACCCAAGAGGCACCGCCTTTGGGTTAGAAGCACAACTCCCTATGGATGATGCCACCAGAGCACCCTATCTATAGATTAGGGTTATAGACTCAGAAAGTAAAAAACAACCTTTCATCGGACATACTTATACCAAACAGTGTTTATCTGAAATTAAAATATAACTAGATGTCCTGTATTTTTCAAATATAACTAGACATCCGGCATTTTATCTGGCATCTTACTGTGAGTATAATCTATTTAAGTAAAAATTCTTTGGAAACTTCAATAACTTTTAAGATTGCAAGCCAAAAATGTTGATGGTTTCTGACTTACAAGCTATCAAGTGCCCTGCCTTCTGTTCACAAGGCTGTAAGTCATGACTGTGAGTGGTCGGTCCAGGGGAGGGTCCACACTCTTGTTCCTTTGTGGTCTCACTCCATGGTCCTCTTTTAGGAAAGAAAGAGCCATCTTTTTCTGACAAAGGCTTATCCAGGTTTCTTTTTCACTGTTTGCTCTCTCTCCCTCCAACACTGGTCTTAACAGCTTTTATGGATTTTGAGAACAGCAAATTACATTCTAGCAACATTCATTAGGATTTTATTGTCTAACTCTTAGTCTGCTCCATCTTTGAAAACATTGTTTCCTCTCCATTTAGGGCCTCAAGTACTATGTTGAAAGTTTTAGTCTATCCAGAGACATCTTGGAATAAAGGCCTGGCAATCTGTTTTTAAAAAAAAAAATCCATCATTGAATCCCCTATGGAACACAGTGTTACTCTGAACATAAGGTCACTGTAAGTCAGAATTAACTCAAGGGCAGTTGAGGTTGCTTTGTTTGTTTGTTGGTTGGTTGGTTTGGTTTGGTTTGATTTATACCTGAATAAAGGTTCTTCTCTGATCCTCAACACCATATTTAGGTGCCTACTCTGAACACAGCTCCTCCCACTGGCGCCATTGCCCTCACTCAATTCTTGAGTGTCTCCTACTTTTAGCTCAAATCCCATAGATCTTAAATGCCACTTTCTATGAAGTTTATGTATGTTCCAATAAAAGTTTTGTCATCTCTCTCAACAGTATTTCACTCTCTGTTTTCATAGTACATATCATATTTTTATATTTGAGGAGTAATGATGTCGGTTTGGGGACTAAGGTGCATCTGATCCAAGCCATAATCTTTCTGATTATTTGCTATGTATCTGAGAGCTGGACAATGAACAAGGATAGCAGAATTGACACCTTTGACCTGTGGTGTTGGAGAATATCCTATGGATGGCCAGGAGAACAAATAGATATGTCCTGGAGAAGGTGCAGCCAGAATGTTCTTTGGCGGCAAGAATGATAAGGCTTCACATCACATACTTTGAGCATGTTGCTGGAAGGTGCTAGTCCTTGGAGAAGGACATGATTTTGGGAAGAGTGGAGGGTCAGCGAAGGCGAGGAAAACCCTCAACCAGGTGGATTGACACAATGACTGCCGCAATGGGCTCTTGTGTGTCAGGAAGTGTGAGGATGGCACACAATAGAATAGGGTTCAGATCTTTTGTTCATAGGGTCACTATGAGTCATACTCAACGACACCTAACAACAACAAATAATAATATTTTTAAATTTTTTGTCTATTAATTGTAGCTCTCAGCAGATCATGACTACCAAGAGAAAGGGGAACATGTCTGTTCTGTTTAACACTGCATATCCAGCAACCAAATACTCACTAAATACTTATTAAATAAATGAGTAAGATAAAATAAAAATTGATAGTTGTTTTATAACTTATTTTTTATAATATAAACATTTAAAGCTATACATTGTCCTATGAGCATTGTTTTATTTGCATTCCATGTATTTTTATATGTTATCATTGAATTTAAATATGTTCTAACTTTGCTCCTAATTTTTCATTGATATATAATTTAACAATGTGGTTTAATTTTCAAATATTTTTACTTTCTCTAGATATCTAATATTGGTTGTGCTAGATATGTTAATCTCTCGTAATCTCTTTTTTTCCTTGAAGTTGATTTTATCTGAAGAGATCTTGTCCCTTTAATTAACTAAAATACAAGCATACTACCCTTCTCCCTTTGGTCAGTTTGTGGCACTGTGGTAACTTGTGCGTTATTATGATGCTGAAGGCTATTATTCCACAGTGATTTAAAATACCAGCAGAATCACCTCTGGTAAACCAGTCTCATCATCTCCTCTAGACTAAGACAGACTAGAGGAAAAGGCTTCCGAATATCAATGAAAACTTTACAGATCATGACAGAACACTGGACAATATAGTAATGAGTCTTCTAGATTGGTTGGTAGGTGCTCTGCAGTTGTTGTTAAGTGCTTGTTGGATCGACTAGGACTCATGGAGATTTTATGAACAGCAGATCTGAACCTTGCCCTCTGTACAGTCCCTGATATGCTCCAGCCCATTGTTACAGTCTCTGAGAATTCATCTTGTTGTGGGTCTTCCTGTCTTTCTCTGACCCACCCACTCCCCACATTGGAAAGCATTCAAAAGCTACAGTGGCTGCTACAATAGACTCAATCTCAGCAACAATTAAGAAGACGGAACAGAGTGGGTAGTGCTTCATTATGTCTCAAGCCACCTACAACAACAAGGTAACATCATTTAAACTCAAATATCCTCACATTTTTCCATCACATTGTGAAAAGGATTACACTGATAACACAAAGGTGGTGCCTCTCTGGTAAGTCAAATCTGCTAGTGGCTCTTCAGGAGAAAAGTGGACAATCTCCTGCCGTGGGATTTACAGCCTCTGAAACCCAGTGTCCGGTCAGCTATGATTTGTTTCCTGTTCCAGGACAATGAGTGAGTGAGCTGGGCTAAAATAAATTAGAAAAGTGGCATAAACTTAAAACTTACTCTACTCTTTGTAAGGTCGCTGAGGAAGGACAGAACCCAGTTCAGTCCAAGACAGTTTATTGAGGATAAACTGCCGAGCTGGTGCTTAAGCCAAAAACCAGCCCCCACTAGAAGTTAGAGAGGGGGTTTATATTCTTTTACAAGGAACTTGGGGAGGGAGATGCTCATAGATGTTTTTTACAAGATAGGGAAGTGGACTGGGGTCTCGGATAACTATTCCTGTGAAAGGAGTTAGAGCAGTTTTACATCCTTGACAGAGAGAAACAGCCACAGCTGCTGCTTGATCGGATCATTTCAGTAGCCATTCTAAGAGAGGAAGGAAAGGGCCCTGCAGCCCTAATACTCTTCACTTGTTGGTATAATTTTATTCCAAAGACCAAGTTACTATGCAAAATTGACAAGAGCTAGGTTCAAACTGCTGCACCTGGGGCATCTGTGAATGCTGAATCCCAAGTCTTGTCACTGGGGCTGGTGCTCAAGGACCCAGCAGCTCGAGTAGAGGCACAGCTGACAGCGCTGAGGTCCACGCAATTGTCTGGGCTGGGGGCCAAGATGGCGTTTGGAAGTTGCTGCCCACACCCAGACCCACACCCCCGCACAGTCTCACTGCAAGCCTTGAAGGACCATAATTGCACAAGTGAGGAGTTGTTGGCTTAGAGAGCTTGCAAACGAAGGCCAAAAGCCGGGAGACTGACAGCAGCTGCTTCAGATGAGGCACGCAGTTGCCTGGGCCATGGAGGAGGAGGAGGAGGAGGAGGAGAGAACCACACGCTACTGTTGCAGCCCCAGGTCTTGAACAAATCCCCATCTCAATACCCTTCCCATTTAAGGGCTTGGTCTCTCCAGAAATCTTGAGTAGTGAGGGAGCAGTCACAGCAGCTTCCTCGGTCCTTGCCTCTCACGGACTCCTCCCACCACTCAGGAACCCTTCTCAGAGGGTTTCCTCAAAATCTGCCTCTGTCTCCCCTTCTCCTCTAAGAGCTGCAATGGTCACTCCCATGATGGCAATAGAATGGCTACGTGGACTGCAAACCGGAGGACACGGGTGGTTCTGCTGCAGGAAGCTAGACAGCAAGAAAATTCAGCTTTATGCACAAAATAGTCTAACAGTAGATTTTATTATTACTATACATATGAAAGCCAGATAAGGGGATCATCAGTAAGTAAGGAAAAGACATGTTCATCAAAACAAAGGAGAGCCTTGTCCTTCCTTGTTTCATCCCTGCTGCAAAGAACACTCACGGCCCGCTCCCACTGCTCGCCAGGCTTCACAGTAGTTTCTTCCTTGGATCATTTCTAACATTTTTATGCCTTTGGCTTTATTAAATGCGGGACAATCAATAATGCATGAAAAGAAAATCATTTCATGGCTAATAAAGGAGGTCTGGAAGACAAACTTTTTGACTCGGCATCTAACTGTCTATGCACACGATCGATGCAACTTTTAGCAAGTGTGTCAGTCTGGTGTGGACTCCGGGGAGAATTTGCCCACCTCTCAGGAAATCAGGAACAGGGTTAACTGTGATCTTCCTTCTGTTTGAACTTTTCAGAACAGCTTCCATTTCTGTTACGAGAAACAGCTGGAAAAATAGGACTTCCAAGTAGAGCATGAAACACTGAGGGCTCCCCTAAAAATTCTTGTTAATAAAAAGTTTGGGGATTTTTTTTTATTGCTATAGTGTGTCTGAAAATCTATTACTAGATTTAGATTGTATGCAGTCTTCTTGGAGGTCTCAGATTTCTCTATCGGATGTCTAAGTTCATATTCTAAGTGAATATCTGTTGTTGTTGTTGTTGTTGTTGTTGTTATGTGCCGTTGAGTCACTTGCAACTCATAGTGACCCTATGTACAACAGCCCTAAACCCTGCTCTATCTTGTGCCAATCGCACTGCCTCTGATACACCCACCCTGATTACCGCAGTCACTGAATCAATCCACCTCATATAGGGTCTTCTCCTCCTGTGCTGTACGTCCACCCTCCCAAGCATGATGTCCCTCTCCAAGGAGTGGTCCCTCCTTACAAAATGTCCAAAGTATGTCAGAGAAGCCCCAGAATCCTTACCTCCAAGGAGCAGCCTGGTTTAACCCTCTCCAGGATGAATCTGTTTGTTTTCTTGGCAGTCCATGGTACACTCAATACTCTTCTCCAGCACCACAGCTCAAAGGCACCAATTCTTTTTCTATCCTCCCTACTCATTGTCCAACTCTCTAACAAGTCTGTCTTGGAGGTTGCTACTTGGAGGCAAGAATGGTGAAAATTCGTCTCATATACTTTGGGCATGTTGTCTCCAGCAGGACAAAGACATCATGCTGGGAAAGGTGGAGGTTCAGCAAAAGACAGGAAGACCCTCAACAAGATGGACTGACATAGTGACCATGACAATGTTCCCAAACACAGAACAAGGCAGAGATTGTGAGGATGGTGCAGGAGAGGAGAGGATTCAGATCTGTTGTTCTCAGTTTCTCTATGAGTCATCAACTCAATGGCACTTACCAAAAACGACAGTGATGCAAACTCTTTAAATACTTGGCTGCTAAGTGAAAGGTTGGCAATTTGAATTTCCCCAGAAGCTCCTTAAGAGAAAGACGTAACAATCTGCTCCTTTAAATCCAGAAAACTATGGATCCGTTTACTCTGCGCATGGGCTTGTCATGATTTGAAACCTTGATAGTACATAATGGCAAGGTCATTAAAAAGAACTCAAACCAATTTCCACATAGCTTTAAACATCATATGCTATGGTTCTAAGAGCATTCTAAACATTTATGACAGACATACCTAGGGGGTGGGATAAGGAGACTGTCTTCCATCAATTACCCCTTTGAGTAAGACATTGTCATCAAATAGCTCCAGTTACAGCTCCTCTGCCATCAATGAACAGGGCACATTAAGATTCATTAGCACATTGGAGCTTTTTTGTTAATCTGCTCAGTTGGTGGCTCTCTGGGCTTCTTTGAAAAAATCATTCTTGCCTGTAAATTTCTCTCTTTGACCTGTGATCTTCTAGTCAACTCTAATGATTTCTGTTTAAAAAAACAAAACAAAAACCTCATAACTGTCCCTTCATTGAGTTTCTGAAATTGTAAATGGCTCAGGAGTAGATTACTCACCTTTTCCTTTTAGAACTGCTGATGTATTGGAACCATCATCAGTGCTTGACCTTTAAGTTAGGAGCAATGTCACATTTACATCTCCAGTTTTGACCTCCTTTTATCCATATGAGGAAGCTCTGGCAGTCACACTGTGAACCCAAAGATGGGTGGTTCAAATTCACCAGATGCTCCAAGGGAGAAAAATGGACAATCTCCTCCTGTGTGATTCTGAGAATCTGCTGAAGTATTAGTTATGAGTTTGTTCCTGACTTGATGGCAAGGAGGTTTTAAGTTTATATATATTTTTATTGTAAGTTAAGTGAAAGTTTGCATAATAAGTTAGATTTCCATTTAACAATTTTTTTGGTACCAATTGTCTCATGCTGGCATTTGTCACATTTGTCACAATGTGCCAGCATTGTCATTATCTCTGTGTCCCATACTCTGGTCTGTTTCCATTGATCTATCTGCCTTTCCCCTCTTTGCTTTCTCGTCCTCGCTTTTGGGTAAACATTCATGGTGTGGTCTTATTCAGCTGATTGTTTAAGGGAGCACATTACTCACAGATGCGAGGGTTTATTTTATAAAATGATAGATCATTAGGGAACTCTGGTGGCATAACAATTTATATCCACCAGTGACTCCACAGGAGAAAGATGGGCACTCTCTTGAGCAATTTACAGCCCCTCAAAAACCCACTGGAGAGTCAGCTATGTCTCTCAGTTTCTACTTGCAGCAATGAGAAGGGAGAATCTATTATTTGACTGAAAACTGACCTCTGGGCATGGCTCTAGTGCCCAGTTCTAGAGTCTTGAAGGGTTCTTCTAGACTTTATTGATGTAGTTTTTACTGCTCTCTGTTATTGTTGTTGTTGATAAGTGCCGTCGAGTC
>NW_006399924.1:2534470-2542574 GCF_000299155.1 Elephantulus edwardii | reverse complement strand
GAGGGTCTTCCCCTCCTGCGCTGTCCCTCCACCCTCCCAAGCATGATGTCCCTCTCCAAGGACCCGTCCCTCCTGGAAACATGTCCAAAGTATGTTAGACGGAGCCTCAGAATCCTTGCCTCTAAGGAGCCTCCCGGTTTAACCCTTTCTAGGATGAATCTGTTTGTTTTCCTAGCAGTCCATGGTACCCTCAATACTCTTCTCCAGCACCACAGCTCAAAGGCGTCAATTGTCCTTCTATCCTCCCTGGTCATTGTCCAACTCTCTGATGCATAACAAGTGCTTGGAAAGACCATGGCCTGTATCAGACCGCTCTTTCTTAGGGATGTGAATATTGTTCCACCTTTTTCTCCCTTTCTCTCTGGATCTACTTCTTATGTCCCTGGTCAGAAAAATCGCTAGTAGTAGCCAGACACCATCTAGTTCTTTGCTCAGGCTAGAAGAGGCTGTGATCTGGGTGGGCCTGTGGACCAGCTTCTTCTTTGAGTATTTGGTTTCCTTCATCTTGTGGTGCTCCAGTTGCGTAGTGACCAGTAGTTACATCTCAGATGATAGCTAGCATGCTTTTAGGACCCCAGAAGCTCCTCACCAAATGAGGAACATTATCTTTATGCTTTAATATTTGGCCGAGACTACACTGATCTGTATTTCAGAGCAATACATTTCCATCTCTGCTTTCCACATGCTCACTCCCGCAGAGCTGTAATTTGCTGAATCTCAACCTTTCAAATCAAAATGCATTCTCACACCTCAGCACCAACATGCTAATTTATTCTGGAAGTTATCATTCTCCCAGTCGCCTGAGGGCCCTTCCTTACTCATTCAAGAAATCACAAAGTTCAGTCCCTTCCTTTCCAGTCCTAATAGCCGGGGGGGCGAGGAGAGAGAAGACAGGTGGTCCAGACAACAAGTGGCTAAAGGACTAAAGGTCAGTTGGTGTGAGGATGTCCAGATCAGATCAACATTTACTGAATGTCCTTTATGGCCCAGGCACCACAGAGGGCATTAAAGACACAAAGCTAAACAAAACACAGCGAGTGACAACGTGCCTCCAGAAACTCTCTGAACCTTGATAAATGTCGATAGTTATAGACAGGCTTCAGGCCTTTTGTTCATACGGTCTTATGAGTCCTGCTCAACTCGAAGGCAATCAACAACAACAACATAACATGACATGACATGGCGAGAGAGAGACAAGTAACTAAACAAATAAATCTGAGGTATCACTATGGGTCCCAGAGGAGGAACAACAGAGGCTGGAAGGAGGGTAAATGAGTTACAACATCCTAGAGGGTCAGTTAAAAGCTGAAGATAGTCTAAATATGATGGTTAATGTTCTGTGGCAATTTGGCTAGACAGTGATTCTCAGTGGTATGGTAGACATGATGTAATCATGGAAGAAGTGCATCAGGAAGGGAGCTTTGGTGGCCTAGTGGCAAGAAGCTGTACTGTAATCCCAGAGGCATGTGGTTCAAGTCCACCAGTTGCTCCGTGAGAGAAGTCTGGACAATCTCCCCCTGTGCAAGTTAACTGCTTCTGAAAACCCACCAAAGGGTCAAGCTATCAGTCGGGTCTGACTTGACGGGTAACAACAGAATGTAATCTTGGAAGGAGTGCATCCACAATGCTGTTTAAAAGCAAGAAGAATGAGACATCATCTCATGTCCTTTGGGCATCTTATCAGAAGGGCAGTGAAAGAGAAGACTCCCAGCAAGATGGGTCAACATAATGACTGTAACATGTGCTTGAGCATGAAGAGATTGTGAGGAAGGTGCAGGATTGGGCACGGGTTAGATCTGTGATAAGTAGACTCACTGAGGCTTGATGGCGTTAATAAGAACAATATGTAATAATCACTAATTTTGTAGTCTGATAGGAGCAGTCAGTTGGCTGAGGAGTTTCCTTGAAAGTGTGGTCTTCAATCAATATATATGGATAATCTGGCAAAAGTCTTCCTCCACATCCCTGGACCCATCCCCACCCCCTTCATACACACCCTGTGTTCTCCACTCATTCGTTACCTGACATGTGGTTCTTGAGAAAGATTCCTCCAGTAGTCTTCAGTTTTTCACCTAACCTATAGATTTTTAGTTCTATAGCCTTGCACACATGTGAGCTGATAGCGGCCTTCAACCTAGCTAACTCACAGATTTCAAACTTGCCAGTGCCCATAAAGATCAGTGATTGAAGTCTACCAGATGCTCAACAAGAGAACAATGATACAGTCTGTTCTCATTCAGATTTACAGCCTACAAAACGCAGTCGGGGGCCATCATGAGTTGGACTGGACTCAACAGCAGTCGGCTTTTGGGTTTGCTTTGGTCTTGCTCCTCTAGAGAAATCAGACTAAGGCAGTAGGGTTTGGCCTGGTGAAATGAGGCAGAGAGACATCCTAGACAGAGGGAACAACATGAGCAAAGACACAACCACAACAGCTTTGCTTGTCCGGATCTTACAAAGAATGTTGGAGAATGGTCAGTCATGTGAAAGTGAAAGAGGTAAAACTGATGAGGCAGACAGGAGCCCAATTATGAAAAACTTACTTTTATGAAAAAATATCTTTTTACTTTTTTGATAGAACCCAGAATTTTAAATAGGAAAAGTACAAACTCAAATTGAGTTTATGGATGAATACATCTGAAAATGTGAAGGATGCATCTAAGGAGAATCAGACTGGAAGCAGGAAACCCAGTTGTGGTAGAATAAATTACTGGATCTCAATTCTTCACACCACTCAAGTCGTATTATATGCCCATACCTCTCCCATGACCTCAGGGTGGATTTGCACCCATGCCACATGATGACCAAGCACTTGGTTTGGTCCATGGAATGTTGGCAGGAAACAGTGATTTGACCTATGCGCAGGTGGCTGGGCTCACCTGTGCTCCTCCTTTCACCAGGAAGAGAAGAGTCTCTGAAGAGTGACAGAAAAATGGAGCAGACCTTACCCAACCTATGGCTGAACCAAGCCCAACCAGCACCACTCTAGATCACCAAAGCACCGTCACTTCATAAGTATTATGGTAAGTCATTGATTTCTTGGGGGCTTTGTTACAAGACTTATTGTTTCAGTAGCTAATGGATATGACAACTAAAAGAGAACAGAAATAATTCAGTGCTAAGATGATGAAGGAAGCAGGAGTAGCATCCACTTCCTAAACAACATGCTTCCAGATGATAGTAACAGAAAGGCTTCAGGCCTCTTGTTCATAGGGTTGCTATGAGTCGTGCTTGAATCGACAGCAATAAAAAAAATCAAGATGATTATGGCTTGAATAAGTAGTAGCAATAAAGATAATGAAGAGATAAATTAAAACCTATGGGGTAAAATCGTTCCAAAAATTAAAATCTCTTGAATATGGAAAACTGAAAAAAGAAGACATGAAAGCTTCTTTGGGTCCCAGATTGGACAACTGAATGGACAGAATGAAATGTTGCCATTTGAGTTGGGGCCAACTCAAAGCAACGAACTACAATAATGCTGAAATCACTTAATCGAGACAGCAGTACTGTTGGGGCAGGTGTGGAGGTTAGGGTGCGGAACATTTCCTAGATGTGTGCTTGGAATCAACACCCATGGAACAGAAGTGACAGAGTAGGCTTTTACATGAGTTATACTGTGTGTGCACTGCCAGCAACAAAGGCCTCAGCTGACCTCAGAGCCACCTCTAGAGCTGGAAAAGCTATTTGGAATTGGTCCGGATTGAAGACATCCCACGACGTTATAACGCAACTTAGAATAGTCATGGGAAGTGGAACTTTTTTTCACCTGAGACACACCTGGAGTGGGCTAACACCTGAGAACTGTCTTCCAACAACACTCCAGAAGGCTGCAGGAGTAAGGAATAATAAGGATGACACAGGTGCACACTTCCATCGATCTGAGTTTAAATAGGAAGTTAGTGGGCAGTAGCTGCACAGCTAACCTAAAGGCAAATGGTTCAAATCCCCCAGCTGCTCCACTAGAGAAAGACGGGCAATCTCTTCCTCTGTGATTTACTGCCTCTGAAAACCAAGCAGAGGGTAATCTATGGGTCAGCTTCAGCAAGCAATGTTGTATTATCTACATAATTCAGGTTGTTGATGAGCCTTCCTTCAATCCTGATGCCACATTCTTCTTTATAGAGTCCAGCCTCTTGATCTGTTTCACATAATGATTGAAAAGGTATGGAGAAAGGACACATCCCTGATGTATTCTTTTCTTGATTTTGAACCATGTTTCTGTGCTCTGTTTGGATAACAGCTTTTTGGTCAAGATAAAGGTTTCACATGAGCATATAACAAGATATAGGTTTCACATGCGTATATAACAACCACATGCTCCCCAGAGATTTTAGAGTCTGTGCTAGCTTGAGCCATTGCAAGTGACCCTCAAGCAGTTATCTCACTGGTTGGGTTAGAGTCTGCACTCAGCACTGGCTTAATTCTTTAGATAATTGGGATAAAATGAGGAACAAGTTGAATACAATGGTCAGTAAATGTTATGTTGATACTCTTTGTAATGTTAATGAGCCAGTGTTAATATTGTGCTACTGTTATGTCTCACCAGGTCAACTATGACACGTAATGACCCTATGTACAACAGCTCTGAAACTTGTCCTATCCTAAGCCAACCTCACCATTTCTGATATGCCTGACCCCATTGCCATAAGCACTGTGTCAATCCAGGGTCTTCAACTCCTGTATTGTCCCTCCACCCTTTCAAACTTGATGTCCTTCTGCAAGGACTGGTCCCTCCTAATAGCATGCCCAAAGTGTGTGAAATGGAGATTAAAAATCCTTGCCTCCAAGGATCAACCTGGCTTCATCCTGTTCAGAACAGACCTGATTGTTCTCTTGGCAGTCCATGGTATGTGCAATACTCTTCTCCAGAACCACAGCTCAAAGACATCTATTTGTCTTCTGTAATTTATAGTCATTGTTCAACTCTCAGATGCATAGCAAGCAGTTGAAAACACCATGACCTGGATCAGGCACATCTTAGTCTCTAAACAGTTATCATTGCTTTTTAAACTCTCAAGAGTTCCATGACAGCAGATTTTCCCAATGCAACTCATCCTTTGATTTCCTGACTGTTGGCGTAAAGAATGCTGTATGTAGATCCAAGCATGATGAAATAGTTAACCTTAATTTTTTTCTCCATCTATCTTGATGCTGCCTATTGGCCTACTGGGAAAGATTTTTGTTTTCTTGATGTTGTGATGCAATCCATATCGAAGGGTTCAGTCCTTGCTCTTCTACAGCAAATGCTTCAAAATCTCAGTTTCAGCAAGCAATGTTGTATTATCTACATAATTCAGGTTGTTGATGAGCCTTCCTTCAATCCTGATGCCACATTCTTCTTTATAGAGTCCAGCCTCTTGATCTGTTTCACATAATGATTGAAAAGGTATGGAGAAAGGACACATCCCTGATGCATTCTTTTCTTGATTTTTAACCATGTTTCTGTGCTCTGTTTGGATAACAGCTTTTTGGTCAAGATATAGGTTTCACATGAGCACAATTAAGTGTTCTGGGATTCAAATTCTTCTCAATGTTAGCCACTCAATGTTTGTTATGAGCCATGCAAATGCCTTTACATAGTTTATAAGACACTGCTGATACTCTCTGCTTTCAGCCAAGATCCATCTGACATCAGCAATGATATTCCTAAGTGCCATGACCTCTTCTAAACCCAGCTTGTATTTCAGGCAGTTCTCTGTCATTGTACTGTACTAATAAATATGAATCTCTTCCAATGGGTTGGCAGGTAACTATCCTCCAGATTTCTTAGCACAAGCTGGTGAGCACATCCAGATTGCATCTGTTTATTGAAGTATGTCAATCAGTATTTTCTAAATTACTGGGCCTTATTTTTTTTTGCCAGTTCCTTCAGAGCAGTTTGGTTCTTGATCATATGCTACTTCCCAAAATGGTTCTGGGTCAGCCAGTTCTTTTTGGTACAGTGACTCTGTGTATTCCTTCCATCTTCTTTTGGTGCTTCCTGAATCATTCAAGATTTTGCCCACAGCATCTTTCAATATTGCAGCTCGAGGACTGAATTTGTTCTTTGATTCCTTCAACTTGAGAAATAGCAAATGAGTTTGTCACTTTTGATTTTCTGACTCCAGCTCTTTGCACATTTTGCAATAATACTAAGTCTTCATGAGCTATTCTTTGAAATCTTCTGCTCAACTCTTTAACTTTCTTGTTTCTTCCCTTTGTTTTGGCTTCTTGACATTCTAGTACAATATTCAGAGACTCTTCTAACACCCATTTTGGCCCTTTCCCCCCTCTTTTTGTAATGATCTTTTGCTTTCTTCATGGAAAATATCCTTGATATCATCCCACAGCTCCTCTGCTCATTTATTCATTCATTGTTCAGTGACTCAAGCCTGTTCTTGAGATGGTTTTTTTAATTCAAGTAGGGTGGGTTCAAGGTTTTATTTTAGTTCTTCTGCATTAATTTTTATTTTATTTAGCTTCAATTTTAACTTGGACATGAGTAGTTGATAGACTACCCCACAGTCAGTACTTGGCTTGGTTTTCACAGCTGACGTTGAGCTCTTCCAATAATTCTTCCAATAAATGTAATCAATATGACTCCTGTGTAGTCCATCAGGTGTGGTCCATGTGTATATTGTTTGGGTTTTTATAAAAGTATTTGCAATGAATAAACCCTTGATGGTAAAAAATTCTATTATTCTATCTCCAGACTCAGTTCTGTCACTAAGCTTGTATTTTTCCAATTATTGGTCCTTCTTCCTTATTCCTCATGTTTGCATTCTAGTTACCAACTATTATTAATGAATCTTGGTTGCGTGTTGATTCCATTTCAGACTGCAAAAGCCAGTAGAAATCTTCTATTTCCTCCTCTTTGACTTTAGCTATCACATATATTTGAATGATAGTATTAACAGGTCTTCCTTGAATGGGTATGGATAGTATTCTGTCACTCACAACATTGTACTTCAGGATGGATCTAGAGATGGTCTTTTTCACTCTGAATGCAACCCCATTTTTCTTCACTTTTTCATTTCCAATGTAGTAAATTGCATCATTGTCTGATTCAAAGTGACCAATGTCAGTCCCTCTCAGGTCACTAAGGCCTAGTGTGTCAGTATTTATGTGTTCCATTTCTTTTTTAACAATGTCCAATTTTCCTACATTCATTCTTTGTACATTCCATGTTCCAATAATTCATGGGTGTTTGCAACTATTCCTCCTTCTTTTTTGTGCCTCCAATATGAGGAATCTGCTTCTAGTGCTGTATCTAAAAGTCTAAGTATTAAAGGTTTTTTTTAAGATTTATTAGGGTATCTTATTTTTTTTTTAAGATCTGAAAGAGAAGGTTAAGCAATCAAGAAGACAACAGTAAACATGCATATGACATGATCATCAAGTGACAGGGAAATAGCCGGTCTCACTTAGGGAATGGCTGAAGAAGAACCACTGCTGTCATGTCCTTTCAGAAAGAAACTCCTCTTGCAAGCTCTGCCTTCTGGGCAGCCAGAAAAGGAAACTTGGCACTCCTGAAGCTGTTATTGAACAGCAGTCAGTGGGTGTGGACACCAGAGAGAGCCAGTGTTTGGGATCACATCAGGTAATGAATGCCAAGAAAATGTCCTTCTCTGTTGGCATGAAAGCCTCTCATAAGTACATTTCCCTCCACAATGAGGAAAAAAAGAAAGAAACCAGGAGTAGAGACTGAGAAGAGATGAAGACCTTCCCCTAGAGTGGACAGAGATAGGGAAAAAAATCTTCCCCTAGAGCTAGTACAACTGACTTCAGTCTTCTGGCCTCCTAAATTGTAAGAAAATATATTTCCGTTTGTTAAAGCTACCTGCTTGTTGTATTTTCTGTTATAATTTATGAGATAACTAAGGCAGTAAGCAAATGGCCGGTGCCTTCATCCTCCTAACCTGTGTCTAGAGTTCGTTATTGTTACTTACACCTGGAATCAAATAGACAAATAAGTCAAAGCTCGTCCTGGAAAAGCCTATCTCAGCTATCAGCTTCTCAATCTTGTGCTTGTTCATCCTCTCAAGCCAGATCAGCAGATCTTTCATATAAATAGACAGAAGGGCACATCCAAAAATTTCTCCAAAACTGGATGAAATATGTT
>NW_006399924.1:2530833-2534195 GCF_000299155.1 Elephantulus edwardii | reverse complement strand
AAAAAAAAATTCTCCAACAGGTTAAAAAGCAAAGACACAGACTGGGAAAAAAATATTTGGTAGTGACTGTCAGATAAGGGACTTATATCTAGAATTTATAAAATACTTGAGCACCACAACAAGATAAAGGTAAACAACCTAACTGCAAAATGGACACAAGATATAAACAGACCACCAAAGAAGACATTCAGATGGGCAACAAACACATGAAGAAATGTTCAAAATCCCTAGCTCTAAGAGAGATGCAAATCAAAACAACTATGAGATATCATCTCACCGCAGTTAGAATAGCAAAATTTAACAGAATAGCAAACATCAAATGCTGGTGAGGTTGCAGAGAAACTGGAACTCTGTTGTTGGCAGTGTAAAATGGTGTAACCACTATGGGAGGCAGTATGGTGCTTTCTCAAAATGTTAGCAACAGAAATATCATTTGACCCAGCAATTTCAGTACAGGGAATATACCCTAAAGAAACCATAACTGCCACCCAAGCAGACATATGCACACCCACATTTATTGCGACTTTGTTCACAATAGCAAAGAGCTGGAAACAAACCAAGTGCCCATCAACAAATGAATGGATAGAGAATATTTAGTATATTCACACAATAGAATCCTATGCTGCGTTGAAAAACAAGGAACCTGCAGGACTTTATGCTGAGTGATATCTCCGTCACAAAAGGACAAATACTACATAGTGCCACTGTTGTAAAGCAGTACTGACATGGGAGTTGGGAAATTAAGAGGGGATAAATAAGGTATACTGCATTGAAACAGATGAGGGAGAGAACTGTTTAGGAGGAATATATGATTAGGTATTATTGTCATGACAGGAGTCCAGAATGAAGGCTGCATAGTGGAGTGGACTTGGGTAGCAAACTTGGGGGGACGGGTGGGCAGGGAGGAAAGTGTGCAACAGTGAATGGATGGAAATCCAAAGTCTCTGTAAACTTTTATTAAAATAAAGAAAAAATTTAAGGAGACAGATGGTAAATATTTTCAGCTTTATGGTTCCACAACCCTGAACCCACTTCCTCTGTTTGCAGAATCTGCACTACATGAATTGTGATGAGAGAAGGGGTCCCCACCTCCAATCAAGGCCAGATACTTGATCTCCCTTCCATGCCCCATCTTACCTCTCCTTTCCCCTCTCCCAACCTCCCTGCCATCCACCCCCCTGCCCCTTGCCAGCTGGAGCATAAGTAGCTTGGCCAAAGCACAGCTAAAATCCTAGGACTTTTAGTGACCCCAAGGATAAGGACAATTAGAATTCACTCAGTCAGTTCAATTGTGTGGTCTGATATCCATAGCAGCTGAATTGTGCCTCCTGTGGGGACAGTAGGTCCTAACTAGTTTACCCCATGGTGTGAGCCTGGCTGGAGTCTGGCCTCCCAGCTTTCCTTGCCCCTCTTGCTCATTTTCTAAACCTAGTCCCTTCAGTTTTTTTTCATCAATTCTTGAGAAAACTAATATCTTTCTAATAAATTCTTTTTCTTGCTTAAGATAATCAGAGTTTGGCTGTTTGAAGCTAAGAAGCATAACTGTTCCAGTTAAAGATTCCAATTTTGTAGTAATTGGCTCAAAGGCAGTAGAAACCCTATGAGATGGTTTGAAATTGCTCAGGAGAAAGCTGTGGAAGGAGAAGCAAGCTGGATCTAGATCCCTTGGGAACAAAAACATTTAATGGAGAGCAAGAGAGTGGACCTGAAAAATAAAATTGATAGAGAATGCCATGAGCAGGGAGGTAAGAGGTTCCTAGGTATGGAGACAGAATCCAGGCTCAATATTTAGAGCTGGAGTTGTTCTCTGTGTTAATCAGATACAAAAAAGGGTCCCTAATCACCCATAGATGCCACCAGTAAATACAATACCCATATTCCCACAAGCCAAATGGGTCCCTGACATGGAAGTGGAAGACAGAAGACAGAAACACTGGGGAATTTTCACCAGGCAAGTTACTTTTCAAAAGGAATTACTTTAGTCTGGTTTCTAATCAATTTTCCATGCAATATAGAAAAACAGGTTCCAATATTTTTGTTTGTTTGTTTTTGTATTCTTGGAATTATTTTCATTGGCGACAGTTCTCTTCCATTTAAATTTTAGATCACAAAACTGATTCATTCACCCATCAGTTTTTAGTCCCCCCAACATTCTACCAATTATAGTAAGTTTCCTCTTGTGACCAGTTCTTTCTAATCACATTTTGTAAATTTGGCCAAGAATATTTTATGCTTCTGTTAATGTTTAGTTATTGACCAGTTTTATCTTTAACCATTGTCATTTTCACTGACTACTGATCAAATCTCTCAGTATTTCTTTTCTAGTTAATCCATGAGACAATCGTGAACAGTTTCATGCAACAAAGAAAGAGAGGAGGAGACAAAGCAGGAGGAGGAGGAAAAGAGGGCGACTGGGAAGAGGAAGAAGAAAGAAAGTAAGAAATAGAGTAAGATAGATAGGGAAAGGGGTGCAGGGGCACCCTCTGTCCTATAGTCTTCATCAAGAATTCCTGGTCTCTGCTTTCAGAGACCTTAGTAGAATTGCTTTCTGGCCAATAATTAAATACCCAATAAGCAAAGTAAGTTTGTGCTTAGGGCATCAGCAGGGGCATGGGTTGTCCAAAGCAAAGTGTCAGGGAACTAAATGAAACTAAAACTAGATCTAGTGTGTGAACTGTGCTAGCCAGGAAAAAAGTCATGCAGGATAGCCAACGCACCCACAGGCAAGGTTATCTAAGCTGTAAGACCCCTGCCACTTTGACACCTTCTCTGACATCTGTCTCTTCCTGTGTAATTGAAATGCCTTACCTCAGTGGGTCTCTTCTTCCTACTAAATAGGAGGTAAGAGTGGTCTCTTGCTCTACCGGCGGAAACCGACGTCAGGATGTCACACAGGAAGTTCTCAGCCCCCAGGCACGGGTTCCTGGGCTTCCTGCCTCGAAAACGCAGCAGCCGGCACCGGGAAGGTGAAGAGCTTCCCCAAGGATGACACCACCAAGCCCGTGCACCTCACGGCCTTCCTGGGCTACAAGGCCGGCATGACCCACATCGTGCAGGAGGTGGACAGGCCGGGGTCCAAGGTGAACAAGAAGGAAGTGGTGGAGGCGGTGACGATTGTGGAGACGCCTCCCATGGTGATTGTGGGCATCGTGGGTTACGTGGAAACCCCTCGCGGCCTCCGCACTTTCAAGACTGTCTTTGCAGAGCACATCAGTGATGAATGCAAACGGCGCTTCTACAAGAACTGACACAAATCTAAGAAGAAGGCTTTTACCAAGTACTGCAAGAAATGGCAGGATGAGGATGGCAAGAAGCTGTTAGAAAAGGACTTCAGCAGCATGAAGAAGTACTGCCAGGTCATC
>NW_006399924.1:2509688-2529008 GCF_000299155.1 Elephantulus edwardii | reverse complement strand
AGCTTCTTGCCACTAGGCCACCAGAGCTCACCATGAATAGAAATATTTGAATTGCAACATGGTAGAGATAAAATGTTATTGTTAAGTGCCATCATGTTGCCTGCAAGTCATAGTGACCTTATGTACGATAGCTCTAAACCCTGCTCTATCCTGTGTCGATCTCATTGTCAGGGACAACATAGCTATCTAAAAATAAAATACAACAATGTGTAATAATATTTGTTTTCTAATGATTACGTTTCTAAATTTTATTATATTTTCCCATCTATTTATAATTATACCATTTATTATTAAACAAGCATCAGTATAAAAGTATGAACCATTCAAAGCAAAATTGATGAAAGTTGATCTTTTGTTGTGGAAGAGAAACAGAATTTTATACTGATTATTGAAGAAACTAAGTTCACTGACACATTTTCTTTGATGTAGAATATGTAGTATCTTCCGTTCATAGAAAGTGTGGTACATGATAAGATCTTAATAATCCACATCCACTAAAAATGTTATAATCCACTTCATCTTATTCCACTAAAATGACATACACCACTTTTACATTCAATTGTTACTATTATATTACTACTGTTGGATAGATGTTATTGATCCTAATAGCAACCTTATATACAGAACAAAACTGCCCTGTCCCATGCCATCTTCACAATATTCACTGCGCTTAAGCCTATTTCCTTTTTCGCACTGACCAGCTAACATGCTACCACTTTTCTGTCAGTTGGTGTATTGTAATGGCTGTGTGTTGCTGTGATGCTGGAAGCTATAATAGTAGTAGTAATTCAATTACCAGGAGAAGCAATCATATCATAATGGACAGACTTCAACAGAGAGACTTCCAGACTAGGAAGAAGGCCTGGCTATCCACTACTGAAATATTTGGCCCTTAAAAACTACAAATATGTTGTTGTTGTTATTGTTGTTGTTGTTGTTGTTATGTGCCTTCAAGTCACCTGCACCCCACAGAGGCCTGCCCTGTCTCACTAATTCCGACACACCAAACCCCATTGCCCCAGTCACTGTATTAATCCATCTCATTAGGTGTCTTCCTCTCCTGCTGTCCTTACACCTTTCCAAACATGATGTCCTTCTCTAAGGACTGATAGCCTCTCCTGGCCATGTGCCCAAAGTATGTGAAACAGAGTTTAAAAATCCTAGTCTTCAAGGAGAAACTTGGTTTTACCCTCTCCAAGACAGTCCTATTTGTTTTCTTGGCAGTCCATGGTATGTTCAAGACTCCTCTCCAGCACCACAACTCAATTCTTTTTCTGTCATCCTTAGTCATTGACCAGCTCTCTAAAGCATAACAAGTAATGGCGAAGACCATGGCCTGGATCAGGAACATCTTAGTCTCTAGATTGACATTGTTGCTTCTCAGTACTCTGGAGAGGTCTCTGACAAGCAAATTTTCCCAGTGGAATTCGTCTTTTGATTTCCTGACTACTGATGTTAAGAGTGTTGATTGTAAAGCTGAGCAAGCTGTAAGTGTTAACAACCTCAATCTCTTCTCCATCTATCATGGGGTGCCATTTGGCCCAGCGGTGAGAATTTTTGTCTACTTCATGTTAAGCTTCAATCCATATTGAAAACTATAGTCTTTGACCTTCTGCAGCAAGTGCTTCAGATCTTCTTCAGTTTCAGCAAGCAAAGTTGTGTCATCTGCATAACGTTGATGAGTCTTCCGCCAATCTTGATGCCACATTTGTCCTCATAAAGCCTTGCTTCTGGAATGATCTGTTCTACATATAGATTGAAAAGGTATGGAAGCAGGAGGCATCCCTGATGCACTCCTTCCCTGCTCTATTCTGAGGACTGCTTTCTGGTCCAAGCATAGGTTTCATATAAGCCAAATCAAATTTTCTGGAATTCCCATTTTCCTCAAGGTTATCCACAATTTGTTGTGATTTGCACAAATACCTTTGCATAGTCAATGAAACATAGAAGACATTTTTCTGGTACTCTTTGCTTTCTGCCAAGATCCATCTGACAGAGGTAATCAATCTGATTCCTGTGTAGTCTATCAGTTGAGGTTCATGTGCATATTTGCTGTTTATGTTTTCTAAAAGGTATAGGCAATGAAAAAATCAGAGTGATACATAACACAACAACTGCAGAAATAGGGGAGATGTATTGGGACTGTGAGATTGGCTCAGGATAGAACAGAGTTCAGAGCTGTTGTTCTTAGGGTCGCTATGAGTCATAGTTGACCCGATGGCATATAACAACAATATTAGCTAAGTCTCACCTAAAAGTAGAAGATACAAGAAAGGTGTTTGTGTTTCATTCACTACTAAGGTATTCAACTGTAAGCATTACACAAATTATAGATAACATTGCAAAGAATGTCACCTGTAAGAGAAAGATAACAGATTCCATAAGAGAATTCCAGAACATTTAGTTGTGCTCACATAGAGCCTGTGTGAAGACAAAAAGACAGAGGTTTGAATAGAATAAGGTGATGTTATGTGGTTAAAATCAAGAAAGGTGTGTTTCAGTATTGTTGTTGTTGTCAGGTGCCGTTGAGTATGACTCATAGCGACCCTATGGAGAACAGATCTGAACCCTGTCCTATCCTGTGTCATCCTCACAATCTCTGACACACTAGAGTCCATTGCCACAGTCACCCAGTCAGTCCATCTCATTGAGGGTCTCTTTTTCTGACTCTCCATCTTTCCAAGCACAATGTCTCTCTCCAAGAAATATCCTTTCCTCACAATACGTCCAAAGTATGTGAGATGAAGCTTCACTATCCTTACCTCCAAGGAACACCCTGGTAGAACTTTTTCCAAGACGTATCTGTTTGTTCTTTTGGCAGTCCATCCGATATTCAGTTCTCTTCTTAAACACAGTTTGAAGGCATCAATTATTCTATCATACTCATTTATTGTCCAGCTCTCAGATGCATAACAAGTGGCCTGAATCAGGGGCACCTTAGTCTTCAAACTGACATCATTGCTCCTCTGTTTAGAGAAGTGCCAACTCTTAGCCACCCTATAGAACAAAGTAGAACTGCCTATGAGGTTTCCAAGACTGTAATATTTACAAGAGGAGTTCTGATGGCACAGTGCTGAAGGTGCTCACTGCAAACACACTGGACACTCAGGACAACAATGTGGCAGTCAGCTTCTATAGGTAGGGATTACAGTGTTGGAAACCCCACAGTGTGGTTCTACTCTGTCTTGGAAGATTGCAATGAGTTGGAGTCAACCCAGGGAGAGTACATATGTGATCTTTACAGAAGCAGGCTGCCACGTCAGTCTCCTTCGATGCAGCTGGTGAATTCAGATTGCACCATCTTTCTGGTTGGCCTGGCATCTGAGCACTTAACTTCTGTGCCAGCAAAGTTCCTGTTCAAATCCTGGGTCTATCACTTACTACCTGTATCACCTTAGGTGTTAAATTTTAGCTCTGAGAACTTGAATGAATTATTGGACCCTTCTTGGCCTCATTTTTTTTCATTAATAAAATGAGACTAAAGAGGGAGTTCTCACGGCATGGTGGCTTAGTGGTAAGGAGTTGCGCTGTCAACCCAAAGGCATGCTGTTTGAACCCACCAGCGACTCCACAGAAGAATGACGGGAAATCTCCTTCTGAGTGATTAGTTGACTCTGAAAACTGGCAGGAGGGTCAGCTCTGAAGTAGTTCCAATAATTCTATGGTACATAACAACAAATAACAGTAAACTTACCTTGCCTCACAATTTACAGAAAAGATTAAATGAGTTGCTACAATGAATGGACCTGACACAAAGGACTCAGTAAATGTTGGCTACTGTCATCCATCTAGAGGTCTTCAGATTTTAAGAAAAGGTATGGAACAAGGACACATACCTCTAATTGTGGAATCCTACACATGGTGTCACATAGGTGAGGGATGGACTTTAGGGGCTAGGACATGTCCTGTGCAGAATAGGGCTCTCCTGGGGCTGTAGGTCAGGGAGAATGGCACTAAACGCAGGTCAGACTGTTCTTTACGAGTCAGGGGGCCAGGCAAGCATCAGGTGTTTGAGCATCCAGGCCTACAGTCCACTATTTCACAAAACCCAGGTTCATGGACAATTCCACCCTGCAGGTAACAAGTGTGGCTCTGTGAACTGTATTCTAAATTTGGTGTTAATGAAAAATGAGAAATTTGTTGGATAAGGCTGTCTGAAGACATGCATGGGGTTAGGAAAATTAGAATAATTTCTGTTTGTAGCAACGATCCAAAATTAATTCCATCTCAGAAACTGTGCACTGGAATGAGCCCTGTCTAGGGAGTAGAATCCAGACTATGAACTAGTTGGAGCAGGAACAAAGTTTATTGTCTGGCACACAGTAGGTGCTCAATAATTGTTGGTCAAATGGGATCAGGAAAGGAAGCCTGTTAACAGTCTAAACAGTCTAAACAGCAAGGTCTCTAGACTTGATGAAGGACTACAGCTAAACATCAGGGTCTCTGGACTTGATGAGACCTGAGACTCCACTCAGCAACAAGTCTGTCAGTCCTAGCCCCTAAGGAAGACTCTTATGTCTTCATTCAGCTTGAGAGACCACCTGCTTAAACTGGGAAGTGATATTCGTGGTGAGCTGAGTGCTACAAATGTTTGTAATCAACTAATACCCTAAGACTTGGATGTTCAAATCCATCTGGTGTCACCACGGAATACCTGGCTTCAGTAAGATTCCACAAAGTGTACAACAAAACTCTGTAACACTTGGGTTTGCTCAGTGTATGGTCAGAAAATGGGCAGACTGGGCCAGGGACAAGTGAGAGGTGAGCACAGGCTCTGCTGAGTGATTAAGCAAAGAAGAGGGCGACTGAGTTATCAAACCCCATTTTCTCTTTCTCCTGGACCTCCTCTCTTCAAGAGCCCTTGAGGAAAGAACCAATGTCTTTAATTCTGAGCCTTAGCAGTCAGCGTCCCCTCCCACAGTGGATAATTAAGTACCACATAAATTTCAATTAGACTCAAATCAGTAAATTAATTGGATGAGATTTCTATTCATCAACATTGGGATGCATTGATTAAACTGACTTTTGCTTCCTAAGCGGCCTGCAACTGGGAGCTCAGCCTAGCCGGGGAGAAGGCAAGTCCCCACACTTCCGGCAGAGGGCGCGAAGAGCCATTCATAGCCACCAGCCACTTGGAGAAAGATGGGCAGTCTCCTGCCGTTAAGATATATAATTTCAGGAACCCAATGAAGAATTACTATGAGTCAGAACAACTCAATGTCAGTGAAGTTCTTGGTTATGTTTTTGGCTTTGTTTATTTTTGAGGCTGATACATATACTCATCATGATCAGCTGCTAACCCAAAGGTTGGAAGTTCCAGTCCACTGAGAAGTGCTTAGGGAAAAAAAAAAAAAGATTTTTCTAATTCTAAAAATTCAGCCATGGACAATTGGATGGAGTACAATTCTATAAAAACACACAAGAGGTCAAAGTCAATCTCATGGGAACTGTTTTTCTGGTTTAACAAAGGCAAGTTCTCCACAATAATATAAAAGGAAGGAGAATGAAGGTACTCCAAAAGACAAAGCATAGCATTATGATATGCAAAAATTGCAGTTAGAAAATAAAAAGGGACAGGCACACTCAGCATTTTTCAAACTGAAAGAACTGATCAAAAAGGTTTGCTGTGAAAAACAATGTCCATGAACTTTGTAAATAAGCCAGTATAAAATTAAAAAATAGATAAATTAATTAAAAATAAAATAAAACCTACCAACCAACAAAAAAGAAAATAAAACCTAAATTATCAAAATGAAAGGATTCTATGAGCAAAATATTTAATGATATGAAGCATCAAAAGAAGGTGGAAGAAATATATGGAGTCAGTGCACCAAAAAGAAGTGGTTCACAGTTTACCATTTCAGGAAGGAGCACATGTTAGGAACCAGGGGTAATACTCAGCAAAATTGGAAAAGAAGGAAATTTCCTCCACATAGTGAAAAGTATATATGCAAAACTAAGAGCCATCATCATTCTCAATGGAGAAAGACTAAAAGCATTTTCTTTGCAAATAGGGACCAGACAAGGATGCCCACTGTCACCACTTCTATTCAATATTCTATTGAAAGTGCTTGCTAGAGCAATACTATATGAGAAGGATATAAAAGGTATCCAGATAGGCAAAGAGATGGTTGAACTGTCGTTATATGCAGATGATATGATAGTGTACGCAGAAAACCCCAAAAACACAACAAAAAAACTCTGTTCGCGTTAATTGGCCAATTTAGTAGAGTGGCAGGATATAAGATCAACATCCAAAAAAAAATCAACAGGATTCCTCTACAGTAACAAAGAGAACTTTGAGAAGGAAATCAAGAAAGCAATACCATTTACAACAGACAACCACAAATTGAAATAGTAGGGAGTGAACCTAACTAGAGATACAAAAGCTCTATACAACAACAAAAAAAAACACACACAACAAAACACATACAGAGCATTTCTGCAAGACACAATAAAAGATCTAAATAAATGGAAAAAATGTGCCCTGTTCTCTTCATGGATAGAAAGACTCAATGTTGTGAAAGTGACAATCCTACCAAAAGCAATCTACCTGTTCAGTGCAATCCTAATCCAGATACCATTCACTTTTCAAGGAGAGAGACCCCAAGTAAGCAAAACACTTCTTAGAATCAAAATTGAGGTGGGAGGCATAGCACTCCCTGATCTCAAAACCTACCACACAGAAGTAGTAACTAAAACAGCATGGTACTGGTACAAGGACAGACACATAGACCAATGGAAAAGAATTGAGAACCCAGAAATGAACCCAGCTATCTATGGTCAACCGATATTCTACAAGGAAATCAAAGCTATCAAATGAGGAAATGACAACCTCTTCAACAAATGGTGCTGGCAAAACTGGACTTTCACCTGCAGAAAGCTGAAAGAGGATCCACATCTCACACCATACACAAAAACCATCTTAAGGTGAAGCAGAGACCTGAGAGTAAAGCCCAAAACCATAAAGTTCATATTCATAAGTGACAAACTGGGATCAAGCTTAGAAGGCCTATTCTGTGGTATAAAGAGACTTCCAAATACAGCCAGAAATGCACAATTTGAAGAGGATAAAATTGATGAATGGGACCTTCTATAGATTAAATCCCTGTGTGTATCAACGAAAGTCAGCAGAATACTCCTGGGCCTCCAAAAGAAGAAGACTGAAAACACAATTACAAAATGACTAAAAGACATGGAAAGAATTTTCACAGAGGAAGATATTCAAATGACAAACAGATACATGAAGAAATGCTCCAAATCACTGGCAATAAGAGATGCAAATCAAAACCACAGTAAGGTACTATATCACTCCAGTAACAGTGGCAAAGCAGGGCAGCAAGTAATAAATGTTCGAGAAGATGTGGCAAGAAAGGAACTCTTATACATTGTTGCTGGGATCGTAAAATGGTACAACCGAAAAAAGCTGTCAGAATGGGGATTCCAGATGGCAGCAGTGGCAGAGACAGCATGGCAAGTTGCGGGAGGAGCGGACCACATAGAGGAGGGCCACCATGGCCTTCTACAGACCTCTGTTTATTGATAATTGAACAGTTAAACAGTTGATGACTGGTCTTTGGTGAGGATTGAGGCCCAACAGCAGGAGATCAAGGATTCCCAGGGAGGAATGAGTGAGTCCCTCGGCTCCCAGACCCCTGCTGTCGAGCCAGTGCCACCGACACAGCTCTATGAGGCTCCCACCGCTGAACCCCAGGGATCCCCTCACCTGGAATGGACGGTAGGCACTGCCCACCCACCCCCACCCCCACCGAGGCTGGTGCAGAGGAGCTGCCACACCTCCACAGAGTGGTCTTGTTCTGGGGAGAATTCTTGGAGCCAAGATAGCAGCCGAGGGAGACACAGTGGCAGGTTTCCTTGGGCAGGCCAGAGAGGAAGATCACCAATACAATGGATTGAGGAAAGTCACTGTAAACTGTCTAGACCTGACAACACTTAACAGTGGCAGCATGTCCAAGACAGCAGATACCCTAAATGCACCACATCTTTTGATCTGTTGAATGCCTCTGCCAAGAACTGTTTAGACATGGGTGGAGGGGGTCTGTTCACCACTCTCAGGTTCCCTTCTCTATTTATAAAGGGGGAGGGCAGTGACACCTACTTCAAATTACAGTATGACCACTTATGGGGGGGGCGTAAAGGTGGCAGCAGACCTGGAATTGGGGATGCTGTCCCTGGCCACTTGGTCTTTGGTGAGGCGTGGGGTCTGGACTTTGGGGGGGGGGGACTTTGGTGGGGAGTGTGCCAGCCAGCCATTCTCAGCCCCCAGGGCAAGCTGTTCTCAGCCCCCAGGGCAACCCGTGTTCAGCCCCCGGGGTGAGCCAGTCCTTGGGGTGAGGCAGCCCTCAGGGTGAGCTACTCAGCCCTCAGGTTGTGCCATCCAACCGTTGGGTAGGAAAAACTGCCTAGGGTGTACAGAGAATTTTATCTAGACTACTTTCCTCTACCTGCTCCTCCAGTACATCCGTAAAATAACACCCCCAAAGCCCTTCTATTTGTAACTCACAAGTTTGTTCTCTCTAGGTTTGCTCCCTTTTCTACAGGTAACCTTAACACTGAGTTATATTCCAGGCCTGACCTTGAACCCAGTTCCAGAGACAAAAAGGAAATACAACTGCCAGCTAAGGAAGCAAAGGAGGATGGAGCCTCAGGGTTCAGTCAGCCACCCCCACTGGACCCACCTGGGAAAACACTTTGCAGTCCAGAGGGGAGTAAATGTCAGGAAAATATCTCTAACAGAACAAGAAGGCAAGCAGCTTTAACCCAAAACCACCAGTAAGGTGATAAAGTGTGCTCCCTTTCCCCCTTCACATCAATGCTCATGTTCAGCATTAAGAAGCCAGAGAGTCTGCACCCAATTTCCAAATGAGAAAACCACAAGTGAATAAGACAGTTTCTTTAATCACCATTGGACTATGCTTACCAATGCCCTGTATCATCTGGTCCCCACTGAACCCTTTTCATTTCCTTCTCCTGCTCCCCCCACCAACCAAATTGTGCATCTCTGCAACTGCATCTCTGCAATTTTCATCCCTCCCCATCCTCACCCATCTGCTCCCAACCCTCACCTCCTTGTATCCCCAACATGTTTTTCCCAATAAAATTTTTTTTAAAAAATGGTACAACCATTCTGAAAGGCAATTTGGTGCTTCCTCAAAAAATCTGAACATAAAAATTCCATATATTCCACTACTTGGAATATATACCCTCAGAATATGAGAACTGAAGCACAAATGGAGACATGTACACCAATGTTCATAGCAGCATTATTCACCATCACAAGAACATGGAAACAGCCCAGATATCCAACCACAAACGAATGGATTGAGAAATTATGGTACATTCACACAATGGAATACTATGCAGCATACAGGAGCTTTGGTGCCTTTCATCCTCTTTTCTGGAGGCAAGCTATTATGGAAGTGGATGCCACTCCTCCTTCCAAGTTCATTAGCATTATACACAAGTAAAATCTTGCTAAAGAAAATTTAAAATGGTTGCGTAGTACATTGATAAGGAGCTTCCAGAAATTCAAGCTGGATTCAGAAGAGGGCATAGAATGAGGACTGTCACTGCTGACATAAGAAGGATCTTGTCTAACGAGAATGCCAGGAAGATGTTGACCTGTGTTTTATTGACTATTCCATGACATTCAACTGTGTGCATGATAACAAATTATTAATAACACTGTAAATAATAGGAACTGCAGAACACGAATTGTGCTCATGTAAACCCTGCACAGAACAAGAGACAGGTTTGAACTGAACAAGAGAATACAATGTGGTTTAAAATAAAGAAGTGTGTGTGAGTGTGTGTGTGTGTGTGTGTGAGAGAGAGAGAGAGAGAGAGAGAGAGATACATTCTTCTTGTTTATTCAGTCTGTATACTGAGCAAATAATTAAAGAAGCTAGGCAATAGGAAAAATACTGCATAAGGATTAGAAGGAAATTGATTCATTAACAACCTGTGATCTGCAGATGACACAACTTTGCTTGCTGAAAGCAAACAAGGCTTGAAGCACTTCCTAAAAAAGATCAAAGACTAGAACACTTAGTATGGATTACACCTCAATATCAAGAAAACAAAAATCCTCACAACTGGATCTAAAGGCAGCATCAGGACAAATGGAGAAAAGATTGAAGTTTTCAAGGATTTCATTTTATTTGGATTTGCAGTCAACACCCATAGAAGTAGAAGTTAAGAAATCAAATGGTGAACTGCACTGAGCAAATCTGTGTGCAAGGCCCTCTAAAATTTTAAAGAGGGAGGATGTAAATTTAAGGCCTAGCACGTGCCTAACCCAAGCCATGGTGTTTTCAAAGAGGATGGGACAAAATAGGACAGGGTTCATATCTGTTGTCAATAGGGTCTCTATGAGTCATACTCAACGACACCTAACAATAACACACATATGCGTGATACACAAACACACATATACATTTATTGCCACTGAGTTGGTTCCAAAACATTGCTACCACCATCTATTAGGTTCTGAAGTTATAAATCTTTGTGGGAGCAGACCATCAATCTTTGTCCTGTGGAGAACCTGGTGGGTTCAAACCACCAACTTCTAGTTTGCACCTAAACACACAACACGCAGCACTCCTTGTATGAAAGCTGGATAATGAATAAGGAAGGCTGAGTAAGAGTTGATGCCTTTCAAGGGCCACTGTTGTAAAACCGGACTGACATTAGAGTTGAGGTAAGGCAGAAAAGGAAGGGAGGATCAATGTATATTCCATTGAAACAGATGAGGGAGAAAACTGTTTAAAAGAAACATATGAATGGGTATTCTTGTCATTACGGAAGTCCAGAATGAAGGCTACACAGTAGAGTGGACTTGTGGGGAGGGACTGCATAACAATGAAGGAGTTTTTCTTTTACTTTTCAAGGAGAAGAGTGAACTGGGGGGAGGAGAGTAGGGAGAAAAGTGCAACAATGAATGACTGGAAACCCTAAGTCTCTGTAAACTTTCATCAAAATTAATAAAAAAAATAGTTGATGCCTTTCAGTTGTAGTGTTGGTAGAAGAATATTAACTGCAACACTCACTTGCAAAAGCATAAACAAATGTATATTGAAGGACGTGAAGACTGAATGATCTTTGGAGGTAAGGATGGTGAGACTCCATCTCACATAATTCAGATATGGTATCAAGAAGGGCTAATCCTCGGAGAAAGACCAGGGTGGTTGTTGTTGTCGTTGTTGTTGTTGTGTGCCATCAAGTCACCTGAGATTCATAGCAACTCTATGTACAACAACTCTGAACCCCACTCTGACCCAAACCAACCATATTGTCTCTGACACATTTACTCCCATTACCCCAGGCATTGAGTCAGTCCATCTCCTCAAGAGTCTTCCTTTCTTGCACTGGCCCTTTAACCTCCCAAACATGATGTCCTTTTCCAAGGGCTGGTCTCCAAGCATGTCAGATAAAGCTTCAGAATCTTCGCCTCCAAGGAGCAGCCTAGTTTTGCTTTCTCTCTCTAAGACAAACCTGTTTGTTTTCCTAATAGTCCATGAGATATTTAGTACTCCGGCATCACAGCTCAAAGGCATCAATTCTCTTTGTATCCATCAGTAGTCATTGTCCATCTTTCTGAGGCATAGCAAGTAGTTGCAAAGACCATGGTCTCTGTATCAGGCACACTTTAATCTCCAGACTGACATCTTTGCTCTTCAGTACTCTGGAGAGGTCCCTGACAACAGACTTTCCCAACACAATTCATCTTTTTATTTCCTGGTTGCTGGTCCATGAATGTTAAATGTGGAGCCAAGCAACTTAAAGCTGTTAACAATCTCAATCTCTTCACCATCCGCCATGATGCTACCAATCAGCTCAGTGACGAGAATCTTTGTTTTCTTTATGTTGAGCTTCAAAGCATATTGAAGGCTACAGTTCTTGACCTTCTGCAGCAAGCACTTCAGGTCCTCCTCAGTTTCAGCAAGCAAGGTTGTGTCATCTGCATAACGCAGGCTGTTAATGAGTCTTCCTCCAATCCTGATGCCACATTCATCCTCTTAGAGCCCAACCTCCCAGATAATCTGTTCTGCATACATATTGAAAAGGTATGGAGATAGGACACATCCCCGGCATACATGCTTCCAGATTTTGAACCAAGCAGTGTTTGCTTGCTCTGTTTGGCAAGTGCCTCCTGGTCCAAGCATAGGTTTCACATTACCACAATCAAGTGTTCTGGGATTCCCGTTCTTTTCAGAGTTAATCATAGTTTGTAGTGATCCATATAGTCAAATACCTTTGCTTAGACAATGAAACACAGATAGACATTCCTCTGGTACTCTCTGCTTTCAACCAAGATCCATCTAACATTAGCTATAATATACCTAGTACAACAGCCTCTTCTAAAACCAGCCTGCACATCTAGCAGTCCTCTGGTGATGTGCTGTTTCCGTTGTTTTGTATCGTTTTCAGCAGAATATTGTTTGCATGTGACATTAATTATATTTTTGAATAATTTCCACACTCTGTCATGTCGCTTTTCTTTGGAATTGGAACAAATACGGATCTCTTCCAGTCAGTTGGCCAGGTGGTTGTCCTCCAGACTTCTTAACACAACTTGGTGAAGGCATCCAGGGCAGCGTCTGCTTGTTGAAATAAGTCAATTGGTATGCCATCAATTCCTTGGGCCTTATTTTTTGCCAATTCCTTCAGAGCAGCTTGAACTTACTCCTTCATCACCACAGGCTCTTCTTGATTACACATTGTTTTATGAAATTCTTCTGTGTTAGCCAATTTCTTTTGGCATAATGACTCTGTATACTCCTTCCATCTTCTTTTAATGCTTCCTGGATCATTTAATATCCTTTCCAAAGCATCCTAAAGTATTGCAGTTTGAGGCTTAAGTTTGTTCTTCAGTTCCTTCAATTTAAGAAATGTCAAGTGAGTTCGGCCTTTTGATTTTCTGACTCCAGCTCTTTGCACATCACTTCACTATAATACTTTACTTTGCCTTCCTGTGCTGCCCTTTGAGATCTTCTGTTCAGATACCTAATTTCTTGATTCCTCCCCCCTCCCTTGCTTTGGCTTCTCAGTGCTCTAGTGTAATATTCAGAGTCTTGTCTGACATCCATCTTAGTCTTTTCTTCCTCCTTTGTCTTTTTTGTATTCTTCATGGATGATACTCTTGATTCTCTGCCACAGTTCATCTGGTCTTTACTCATTAGTGTTCAAAGCCTCAAACCTGTTCCTGAAATGGTTCTGAATTTCAAGTGGGGTTGACTGAAGGTTAAACTTTGATTCCTATGGATTTTATTTCATTTTCATTAGCTTCAGCTTGAACTTGCTTATGAGTAGTTGATGGTCTGTTCCACAACCAGCACCTGGCCTAGTTTTCACAGCAGATATTAAGCTTCTCTACCAATTCTTACCCTAGAAGTAATTGATCTGATTCCTGTGCATCCCACCAGGTGAAATACATGTGTATAGTCTGTGTTTGTGTTTCTTATAAAAAGTATTTGCAATGAATAAATCATTGAATGTACGGAATTTTATTGTTCAATTTCCTACTTCATTTCTGTTACCAAGTTCATGTTTTCCAACTACTGATCCTTCTTCTCTGTTTCTAACTTTTGCATTCCAGTCACTGATTATTAAATAAATCTTGACTGCATATTCAATCTGACTGAAAAGTTGGTAAAAATCTTCTATTTCCTCCTCTTTGGCTCTAGTTGTTGGTGCATATATTTGAATGATAGTGGTCATTTTGTGAGATGACCTGAGGCAGTGCTGGCCACAGTGGGATCAGGCACAGCGCTGGTCGTTAGGAAGGACAGGACCAGGTAGTAGTACTTCCTTTCTTTGTGCGCAGGTTTCTTAAGTGTTAAACCCTTCTCGGCAGCTCCTAACCACAAGGAAGTTTTCTCTTTCCATGTCTCAAGTTTAAATAGAATCTTGAAACAAAGCAAGATCCTTCCCTTTAATCAGTGAAAATTGTAGCATCAATCTTCACTTCCTGTTTCAACTATTTTGAAATGATAAAATTATGATTATAGACTGGGAAGAGCCTGGGTAAAGATGCACACTTTCCTCAGATAGAACTTAAAAAGGTCAATATACCTGAGATCCTAACTGAAGAATACAACATATGTCTACAAATGAATTTAAAATATACTTGCCCCAACAATCAGATGAAATAGGTTGTTATTATTATTATTATTATTACTCATTAGACAGATGTTTTTGCTGTTGTTATTGTTGTTGTTATGTGTTGTACAGTTGACTGTGATTCATAGTGACCCTATGCATGATAAGTCTGAACCCCACCCTATCCTAAGACAATCTCACTGTCTCTAAAATGCCTACCCCTATTACTCCAATCACTGCATCAATCCATTTCATCTGGGTCTTCTTCTCCTGTGCTGTCCCTCTACCCTTCCAAGCATGATGTCCTTCTCCAGGAACTTGTCCCTCCTAGCTACATCCCCAAAGTATGTGATACGGAGCCTCAGAATCCTTGCCTCTAGGAGCAACTGGTTTCACTGTATCTAGGATAGACCTGTTTGTTCTCTTAGCAATCCATGCATGGTATGTTCAATACCCTTCTCCAATACCACAATTCAAAGGCATCAATTCTTCTTCTGTCATCCTTAGTCACTGTCCAGCTCTCTGATGCATAGCAAGTAAATGCAAAGGCAATGTCCTGAATCAGGTGCACCTTAGTCTCTAGACTGACATTGTTGCTCTCCAGCACTCTGGAGAGGTCCCTGACAGCAGATTTTCCTAATGCAATTCAGTTCTCTGACTGCTGGTGCCAAGAGTGTTGATTGTGGACCCGAGCAAGCTGAAATGAGGTTCAGAGATATAAGTAGCATTAATGTCTTTCAAAGATATTTTACTGGTTCTCTTTCTCAGGAGAACATTGAATCAGTCTCAAATTTCAGAACAGTGTCAGCCATTCACAAACTCAACATTACCTTCCACCATCTGAAGATACTGAAATCACTCAGGTTAGCCCTAACTGAGGTTTCCCTTATCATTCTTAGGTGAAGTATCAGTTCTACAAACACAGTTATAAATTCACGTGTCAGATATTATACATGCAACATTGGTGAGCCCACTGCTAATTTGTCAGATTATATTCTAAATGTTACTGGCACCACGAACTTAGCCCAACTTCTACAAGAACAAAACATCTCTGCTAAAATGTACTATAGCATGAGTTCCACTCTTGCCTCCATACAAAGCCATGGCAATTGCCTCCACTTCATTAGCTTCATTCCTTCTCCTTGGCCCTTTAAGTTTTGATCACAACCTTCTATAACTTTCTATCCTCTTTGCCATACCAGGATAGGTATGGCTTGAGACCTTCATGAACTCCTCCTGATTAGGCCAGTTGAAAAGTAGCATAGTGGACAGGCTTAAGAGAGTAGAGGTAGTCAGAATGATCAAGATTCCTGATGTCCAGGATAAAAAGTGCCAAGAGGCAGAAGTTAATCTCCAAAGATCAATCTCTGCAGCTTCTTACACACAGGTAAAGTTTATAATGGGAGAGTGGTCTAGTGGGTAGGGAGTTGCACTGCCAATTCAAAAGCAATTGGTTCAAATCTACCAGTTGTTCTGCAAGAGAAAGAGGGGGCAGTCTCCTTTGTGAATTTACAGCTTCTGAAAACTAGTTAGAAGGTCAACTATGAGTCGGTTCCAACTCAACAACAGTGAGTTGAGCTGAGCTGGTAAGATTCTCACCTTCTATGCCAGAGACCCAAGTTCAATTCCTGACCAATGCACCTCATGTGCAGCCAATACCAATCTGTTATTAGGGGCAGCATGCTGCTATGGTGCTGAACAAATGTCAGCAGAGCTTCTAGAGTAAGGCTAGTAAGAAAGGCCTGATGATCTACTTCCAAAAATCAACCAATGAGAATCAAATTAATTATAATGGTCCAACCTGAAGTCAACCATGGGGATGATGCTGGCCATTTAGTATTTCTTTTGTGTGTGTGTGTGTGTGCATGAGCTTGCCATTAGTCAGGCCAACTCAATGGCAACTAACAACAGCAAGAAGTTGTTTGTCGGAAGTATTTAAAAGCTGTCATGGTCTACCAGGAGGATCAACCTTGGAAGCATCAAGATAAGGACAAAATGGCTACTGAACTTAGCAAGTACGAATAAGATATGTTCAGAAGGGGAAGGGGAGAAGGGAAGCGAAAGAAGGGACTCGTAGGACAGCAGAGATGAGCATGCAGATGGGGGGTTGTGGAGGAGCAGGCAATGTGCAATGGGAACTTGATCAAGACAGGGTGATAAAAGTCATAGATCAGTAGTAATTAATTATATAAGCAATATAAAACACAATATCATTAATTCTAATAGTAATTAATTATATAATTAATCTAAAATGTAATATAATTACAGTATTTCATTATAAAACAATAATTATATATACATAAAAATGAATGTATGAAACACACGTAAATCAAAGAAACATAATTTATATGAATGATAGTACGCAAACCAACAAAAATTATTTTTGAAAAACCATCATGGTCTTTTCAGTCATGATATGTATGTTTGGGACTCGAGTTTGTACATCCTCACCCAAGGAGGGTGTATAGTAAGAGGACTGACAAATGGTGGTTAGGTGACCTCTTGTACAAAGGAGCACATGAAGGCCAGTCATGCACTGAGGCAAGTAGTGTGGTCTGCTTTGAAAATAGAAATGTCATAGAAGGGTTGCATATGTGGTATAAGAATTTTGTTGGTTTTGTGTCTGTGTGTTTTGTGTTGTTGTTTTACCAGGAGAGAACGAAATAGATGAATGGGACCTTCTAAGAATCAAAACCCTACGCACATCAAAAAACTCCAACAGGGTAAAAAGGAAAGCCACAGACTTGGGGGGGTGGTAAAATTGATCATGACATGTCTGATAAGGGACTCATATCTAAAATTTATAGAATATCCCAGCACTCAACAAAACAAAAGGTAAACAACCCAATTGCAAATTGAGAACAGGATATGAATAATCACTTCACCAAAGACAGATGTCAAACAAACACATGAAGAAATGTTCAAAATCCCTAGCTCTAAGAGAGATGCAAATAAAAACAACTATGAGATATCATCTCACCCCAGTAACAATAGCAAAATTCAACAGTACAGAAAACAATAAATGCTGACAAGGTTGTGGAGAAATTGGACCCCTTATTCATAGTGGGTGTGATTGTAAAATGGTGCAACCGCTATGGAAGGCAGTTTTCTCAAAAAGGTGGAAATAGAAATACCATTTCAGCAATTCCACTACTGGAAATATACCCTAAAGAAACAATAGCCACCAGCCAAACAGATATGTTCACACCCATGTTTATTACTGCATTATTTACAATAGCAAAGAGATGGAAGCAACCCAAGTGCCCATCAACAAGTGAATGGATTAAAAAAAAAACTATGGTACAGTCATACAATGGAATACTATGCAGCACTAAAAAGCAATGACCTTGGGAACAAAATTTTTATGAGGTCCTATGGAATAAGTGTGGTAAATGGTGTGTGTATATGAAAGAGCCATGAGTATTTGGAGCACAAATGTAACATACTCCTTTAGTTGGGATTTCTCATGTTTTAAAAAAAGTTAGAGGAGAGAGTTGGCATGACTCTTTTGCCATTATTGAAAGGAGACTGAGTAAAATAAGTATCATTTCTTCTTCATGTGCTTTAAAAAACCTTGTCTTGGAGTTTCCTTTAATGGAAAAAAAGCAAGGGTTTAATTATAGATCCAATTTCTATGAAAGTTGTTGAAATTTGCATCAGCTTTTATTTTTGTAAGCATCTGTTAACTTCATCCACATTTCAAGTGTATTGGCATAAAGTTGTTCATATCTATTTTTAAAATTATTTTAACTTTTTAATTGTAAAATGAAACACAGATACAGAAAAATCACACACAAGGACAGCATCGTGACTTTTGATCAGACACCCATCCTTGTACCTGCCTCAGGTCCACAAGTAGGACTCTGGGAACAGCTCTGATGGATCCTAACACAGCTCCCTCTCTCCAAAAGTAACTACATTTCACAGTAACCTGGTTTTCATAGTAATCTCTTTCTTTAAGGTTTTATCAATCAGGATTGAATCCGGTAACAATATAAGTTAGATGTGATTATTTTTTTTTTAACTAACATCATCTGGAACCCTAATATACTGCTACCTTTAAAAGTGAGAGGCAGAAGTACCATAGGATGCAATTGTCCCACTGCTGAGTACATATCCTAGAGAAATAAGAGCTGTGACATGAACAGATACATCCATGTCCTTAGAAACAGCATTCGCAATACCAAAATTATGGCAATAACCTAAGTACCTATCAGTGAATAAACTATGGTACACACACACAATGGAACATTATGTAACTTTAAATAGCAACCATGATCTGTGAAACAGCTCATCTCATAACACGGATGAGCCTTGGAAATGAGGTTGAATCACTTCTAACTTCTTCTCTTTCTCAGAGTAAAGAAGTCCCGTTCCCCTAGGGACCTGACAAAAGAAAATGTGCATTCTTGCTAGAAGAGTATCTTTGTTCTCAAATTGTGTTTACAAATACAATGTTCCTCTCATTTCTGTCACATCGGAGGTGACTCATTGCTGGTGCTGAGTTGTTTTACTGAGGCTATAAATCACACAAAACGATACTGCCCGTCTTTGTCTCTGGGAGAGGCTCGTGGATTCAAACTACTAAAGGGTCATGATTTTGGAATTAACAGCACAACTTTCTAGGGACTAGGCCACCACAGCTCTTAGTTTAAAAGGATGACATGATTGCTTATCTAGAAAATTCACAATTTATATGACTGTAGATTTTTAAAATTCTATGGAATCTACAAAAAATTTTAGTAAATGAATTCAATAGTATTGCAGTATAAAAAGTCAAAATAAAACAAAGATATATTTCTATATACCAGAGTAAACAATTAGAAAAATGGAATTTAAAATAAATTATTTTATACTAGTTTACTTACAAAGTTAATATACATTGTTTTTCATACTGCATCTTTCCTATTTCCTTCACCATCCCCTCCACTGATCAAATTGTGTGACCCTATGATTAACAACCCCCCACCCACCCACCAGCTGCTCCCACCCTCCCCTACCCCCTTGGATCCTTATACTCATTCTACAATAACGGTCTTACACAATGTTTGTCCTTATAGGACTGAATTAGTTCACTTAGTATAGTGCTCTCCGGTCCCTCCCAAGTAAGGTTGTAATTTACAAATCATTGCTCCTACGTGCTGCATAGTATTCAGTCATGTGGATGTATGATAATTTCTCTATCCATCTGATTGTGGT
>NW_006399924.1:2502775-2508493 GCF_000299155.1 Elephantulus edwardii | reverse complement strand
GAGCAGTTCTTCATGTGTCTGTTTGCCATTTGAATATCTTCTGTGAAAATTCTTTCCATGTCTTTGGCCATTTTGTAATTGCATTATCAGTATTTTTCTTGTGGAGGCCCAGAAGTATACTGTAAGCTTTCATTATGAGATGCTTGTCTGAGATGGCATTAACAAATGTCTGTTTCCAGTTGGTAGGTTTTCTTTTCACCCTGTTGGGAAAAGGTTTTGATGCACACAGGGATTTCATCATTAGGTTTCATTCATCAATTTTATCCTCTTCAGATTGTGTATTTCTGGCTGTATTTGGAAGCCTCTTTATACCTTGGACTAGAGCTTCTAAACGTGATCCCCATTTGTCATTTATGAATGTTATGGTTTTGTGCTTTATTCCCACATCATTAATTTACCTTGAGTTGATTTTTGTGTATGGTGTAATATGTGGATCCTGTTTCAGCTTTCTACAGAGGGCAGTCCAGTTTTGCCAGCACTATTTGTTGAAGAGGTTGTCATTTCCCCATTTGATAGGTTTTATTTCCTTGTTGAATATCACTTCACCATAGACAGCTGGATCTATTTCTGGGTTTTCAATTCTGTCCCATTGGTCTATGTGCCTGTCATTGTACCAGTACCATGCTGTTTTGGCTACTACTGCTGTGTAGTAGGTTTTGAGGTCAGAGAGTGCTATGCCTCCCCCTTCAATTTTGTTTCTCAAAAGTGATTTGTTTATTCGGGGTCTCTTGCTTCTCTAAATAAACTTGACAATATCCCTTTCAATCTCCTTGAAAAATGAATTTGGTATCGGGATTGGGATTGCTTTTGGTAGGATTGTCTTTTCACAATGTCAAGTATTCCTTTCCATGAGCAGGACACATTTTTCTGTTTATTTAGGTCTTTTATTGTGTCTTGCAGAAATGTTCTGTAGGTTTTTTGTATAGGGCTTTTGTATCTCTAGTTATGTAAACTTCTAAGTATCTCAATTTGAGGTTGGCTATTGTAAATGATATTGCTTTCTTGGTTTCCTTCTCTGAGTTCTCTTTGTTACTGTAGAGGAAACCCACTGATTTTTTTTTTATATTGATCTTATATTCTGCCCCTCTACTAAAATGGACTACTAGCTCTTTTTGGGGAATGCTGGGGAGGAAGGGATGACCTCTGGCCAGGACAGATCGCCTAAGCACTGAATAAGTGCAAACCTCCCAACGGCCTTTAGTATGGAGTAGAGAAAGCTCTCCTGTGTTTGGCCATACTGGCTTGTAAAAGCTTGCCACTTGGAAAGATAGCTGTTGCATCTTTTGAGCTGGGAGTACTCCACACGAGGCTGAGTTTCTCCTATCCAATCTGCATGTCCCACGTCTGTAAGCCCATCCTATCCTGTCTTCCTATTTACTTGCTGGTATATAAGTGCACTGCAGCCCCCAATAAAATTAAGCTGGATTGACTCTCTAATCCTCTCCCGGAGTGGTGTGTCTTTGTCATGCTTACTCCCATCAGGGTGTTGCTGTTTGTTGCTGGTGAATGGACAGCGACAAGCTCTAACAGGTTTTTTTTGTTGAGTTTTTGGGATTTTCTGAGTACACTATCATATCATCTGCATATAACACTAGTTTAACCATCTCTTTGTTGATCTGGATGCCTTTTATTTCCTTCTCTTGTTGTTGTATTGCCCTAACAAGCACTTCCAGTACAATATTGAATAGAAGTGGTGACAGTGGGCATCATTGTCTGGTCCCTGTTTGCAAGGAAAATGCTTCTAGTCAGATAATTGAATTTTTTTAAATGCTACTTACAGTGGGCTTAAAGAATATAAAAATTATTTTAAAATGTTGTTGTTCTGCCCCCAACCCTCACCTCCTTGTACCCCAATATGTTTTTCCCAATTAAAAAAATATTAATTAAAAAAAGGCAAAAAAAATGTTGTTGTTGTTGTTGATTGCCATTGAGTTGAGCATGACTCATAGTGACTTTATGAACAAAAGACCTGAAGACTTTCTATAACTATTGTCATTTCTCAAAGTTCATAGAGTAGTTTCCAGAGGCATGTTGTTTAGGAAGTGGATGCCATTCCTATTTCCAATACTTAAGAATAAACCTAACAAAATACATTAAAGTTGTTGCTGTTGTTCTATGTTGTTGAGTCAGCAACTCATAGCTGACCATCCAGAGAGTTTTCAGAGGATGTAAATCACAAAGGATGAGGGTGTAAATCTTTCTCCCACAGAGCAGATGGTGGATTCAAACCGATGGCCCTTTGGTGGTGCCATTCCTTACCCACTAGGCCACCAGAGAGAGCTCTCATGTTCAAATTAAGCACATTGAAAGCTACAAAACATTGTTGAATAAAATAAAGACTTAACAGGAAAAGATGTATCATATTTATAAACTGTAAGACTCTAAATTGCTAAGAATTTTGCTACTCAAAGTAGCAAAAGCCATTTTTTTAAAAAAGAACAAAAGTAGAGGTCTTACATGATCTGACTTAAAGTTATATGCTACAGATACAGTAATCCAGAAGAGTGTGGTACCAATGACAGAAGACACGTGGAATAATGAAACGAGGTCAGTCACTTATATGTGTGCTGTCACTTGATTGTTGACAAAGGTGTCAAGGTAATTAATGAGAGGAAATAAAGTCCTTGAGATATGGGTGCTTAAAAGCTGGATAACACTGCTTGCTGAGTGGGAATCCTCAAAAATGCTGAGTGGGAATCCTCAAAAATCTGGTGAAAACTAAAATGTGATGGACGTGATGCTTTCCTTGCAGCACCATCCACCAAACTGAAGGTCCTCTCTCCCGGTAGCAAGAAGGGCGGAGACCAATTTGTTACTTGTGCAAGGAATTTACTAAATGAGAAAGTATCTTGCAAGAGGCAATCCAGATCATATCTCGTATCTCACCCAAGAAAATGTTGGGCACTGCAGCTTTCCAGCAAAAATTTCGGCACAGAGCTCTTTCGGTGTCTTTTATTATGGACTGGTTTCAACAGTGCCATCTAGTGGCGCTAGTAGTTTTACATTTGCTCAAGTTCCTGTTTAAACAGACTCCGGTCACAGGCTTTTCTACTTAAAGTTTATTACAAAGGTTCCCAGGTACAGAGCAGCAGAGTCATGAGCACCGCATACACCCAGGAGTAGCTGCTTTCTCATTCCTCCTTGTAACACTGGTCAGACTTCAAAGGTTTCTTTTCACTGTTTTTCTTGTTCCACTGTAATCTTGGGCTCTTTGATCTACTTGGAATACTGGTCACATATTCACAGTTTTCTTGTTAACTACACTTCAGCCTATCTAGTTTCCCCAAAAGTCACTCAATCTCTCACTTCCCCTCTTAATCAGCAAGTGTTCCCTGGAGAAAATTCTCACCTCCTTGGGCCTCTTCCATCTTCCCTAATCCCTGCCCTAGTAATTCTTCCCCATGTTATGAGCTGGCCAGTCCCTTCAAACAATGTTTGCACCTGCGCACGCACAAACATCTTTGTAGTAAGAGGGAATTCCAGTAACAACCACAACTGCAAAAAGCCAAGAGGAAGCATTTATTTGGCACAGTGTATAAAACAAAAGAGAGAAAGAAAAGGGAATCGAGACAAGCCAAACAGTTCCTCCCAAGACTGAAAATGGCTACATTATTCTGGAAATGAATACACGATGTTGTTATTGTTGTTTTTATGTGCCATCAAGTCACCTGCGACTCATAGCAACCATATGTACAACAGCTCTGAAGCCCTCCCTGTCCTGAGCCAGCCTCACTCAGACACACCTACCCCCATTTCCCAGGTTACTGTATCAATTCATCTTATTCACTCTTCCTCTCCTAGCTGTGCCTCCACCCTTCCGAGCATGAGGTCCTTCTCTAAGGATCGGTCCCACCTAGCCACATGCCCAAAGTTTGTCAGACTGAGCTTCGAAATCCTAGCCTCCGAGGAAAAAGTTGATTTCACCCTCTCCAGGACAGATTTCTTTGTTTTCTCGGTTGTCTATATGTTCAAGATTCTTCTCCAGCACCACAACTCAAAGGCATCAATTCTTCTTCTATTATCCTTAGTCATTATCCAGCTGTCTGATGCATGGCAAGTAATTGCAAAGACCATGGACTGGATGAGGCACACCTTAGGCTCTAGACTGACATCATTGCTTCTCAGTACTCTGGAAAGGTCCCTGACAGCAAATTTACTTAATACAATTCGCCTTTTGATTTCCTGACTGCTGGTGCCAAAAGTGTTGATTGTGGAGCCAAGCAAACTGTAATTTTTAAGAACATCAATTATTTCTCCATCCATCATGGTGCTGCCAATTGGCCTAGTGGTGAGAATCTTTGTCTTCTTGATGTTGAGCTTCAATCCATATCGAAGACTACAGCAAGCAAGCGCTTCAGGTCCTTCTTAGTTTCAACAAGCAAGGTTGTATTGATGAGTCTTCCTCCAATCCTAATGCCACAGTCCTCATAAAGCCCAGCCTCCCGAATGTTCTGTGGAAACGTGTGGAGACAGGACATATCCCTGACTCACTCCATTCCTGATTATGAGCCATGCAGTGTTTCCTTCCTCTGTTCTGAGGACTGCTTCCTGGTCAAAGTAAAGGATTCGCATAAGCACAAGCAAGTGTTCTCAGATTCCCATTCTCAAGGTTAACCACAATTTGTTGGGATCTGCACAGTCAACTGCCTTTGCATAGTAAATGAAACACAGATAGATATCCTTCTGGCACTCTGCTTTCTGCCAAGATCCATCTGACATTGGAGATGTCTCTAGTGCCCTGGCCTCTTCTAAACCCAGATTGTATTTCTGGTAGTTCTATGTCAATGTACTGTTCCAGTCATATCTGAATAATCTTTAGGAGTTTATGTGAATGTGATATAAATGATATTGTACGATAATTTCCACACTCTGTTAGGTCACCTTTTTCTGGAATGGGAACAAATATGTATCTCTTCTAGTCAGTTGCCAGGTAGTGATCCTCGATTCCTTGGCACAATATGGTGAGCACATACAGGGCAGCATCTGTTTAATGAAATATGTCAATTGGTTTTCTGTCAGCTCCTGGGGATTTCTTTTTTGCCAAGTCCTTCAGAGCAGCCTAAACGTCCTTCTTCATCACCATTACCTCTTGACTATACGTTGTTTCGTGAAATTCTTCTATAGCATCCATCTGTATACTCCAATCTTCTTTCAATACTTTCTGGATCATTCAATATTCTACTCAAAAGATCCTTAAGTACTGTGACTCGAGGCTTGAATTTGTTCTTTAGTTCCTTCAGATGAAGAAATTCAGACTCCAGTTCTTCGCACATCTCATTATAATATTTTGCTTTGTCTTCCCATGCTGCCCTTTGAAATTTTCTATTCAGCTCCATAATTTCTTGATTTCTCCCCTTTTGCTTTGGCTCCTCAGCATTCTAGCGCAATATTCAGAGACTCTTCTGACATCCATTTTGGTCTTGTTCTTCTGTCTTTCTAATGACATTTTGCATTCTTCATGGATGATACTTTTTTAAATTTTATATGATTTATTTACAAAGATTCAATACATTATTTTTCACAAAAGGTCCTTCCCATTTCCTTCATCCACTCACCCATTGAACTGTGCAACCAAATATATGCACCAACAACCAGAGCCAAGGAAGAGGAGACAGAAGATTTTTACCAGCTTTTACAATCGGAGATTGATCGAACATGCAACCAAGATGCATTGATAATAATGGGTGACTGGAATGCAAAAGTCGGGAACAAAGAAGA
>NW_006399924.1:2494165-2500415 GCF_000299155.1 Elephantulus edwardii | reverse complement strand
ATGAGTCGCAGGCGACTCGACAGCACATAACAACAACATAACAACATGGTTAATACCCCACTCCTATCCCCTGCCCATCCTCACCCCTCTGCTGCCTCTCTCCCCACGCAGGACCAATTATTTTGTAAATTACCACCTATCTTGGGCCTTATGCTGAGTGAACTAACTCAATGCCACAAGGAAAAATATAAAACCAATATTGTGGATGATACCCAGGTCTTCACCCATTAATTTTCAAGGCCTCAAATCTGATCCTGAGTTGGTTTTTAAACTCAGGTTGGATTCAAGGTCAAATTTTTATTCCTATGGATTTATTTTTACCTTCCTTTGCTTTAATTTGAACTTACACATGAGTAGTTGATGTTCTATTTCACAATTAGCACCTGGCCTCTTTTTATTGCTGATATTAAACTTTCCCAATGATTCCTTCCAGAGATGTAATCAGTCTGATTCCTGTGTATTCCATCTGGTGAAATCCACATGTATAGAAACATGTATGTTTCTTATAAAAGGTATTTGCTATGAATAAATCACTCAGTGCACAGAATTCTATCATTCTATCCTCAGCCTCATTTCTGTCACCAAGTCCATGTTTTCCAACTGCTGATCCTTCTTCCTGATTCCCAACTTGGCATTCCAGTCACCCATTATTATTAATGCATCTTGGTTACATGTTCAATTGATTTCTGATTGCAAAATTTGGCAGAAATAATCTATTCCCTCCTCTTTGCCTGTGTTGATGCATAAATTTGAATGATAGTGGTATTAACAGGTCTTCTTTGTATGCATATGGATATATCCTGTCACTCACAACATTGTATTGCAAGATGGATCTAGAAATGGCCTTTTAAACTATGAAAGTGACCCCAATTTTTCTCACCTTTTCATCTCCAGCATACCAGATATGATTCTGTTTCAAAATATCCTATCCCAATCCATCTCATTTCAGAAATACCTAATATGTCTATATATGTTTTCCATATATTAACAATTTCCAGTTTTCCTACATTCATGCTTCTTAAGTTTCATGTTCCAATTATTAGTTTACGCTTAAAACTGTCCTCCTCCTTTGTGTTTCCAAATTTGAGGGCTCAGCCTTATTTGCCGTATCTATTAGTCTACTCTAAGTGTTCCCTGTAGTACTTAGGATTTTTGAAGACCTGTTAATATTTTGGAAGTAGATGACCAAACCTTTTTCCTTCTTCTTGTTGTTAGGTGTCATCAAGTTGAATATAACTCATAGCAACCCTATGAACATAAGATCTGAACCCAGTCCTGTCCTGTGCCATCCTCACACTTCCTGACACACAAGAGCCCATTGCAGCAGTCACCTTGTCAATTCACCTGGCTGAGGGTCTTCCTCTCCTTCGCTGACCCTCCACCCTTCCCAACATAATGTCCCTCTCCAGGAATAGCACCTCCTAACAATATGTCCAAAGTATGTTAGGTGAAGCCTCATCATTCTTGCCTCCAAAGACCTCTCTGTTCATTCTCTTGGCCATTCATAGGATGTTCAATGTTCTTCTCCAACACCACAGCTCAAAGGCATGGATTCTTTTTCTGTTATCCTTATTGTCCAGGTCTCAGATGCATAGGTAGTAATTGGGAAAAACTATGGTCTGAATCAGATGCACCTTAGTCCTCAAACTGACATCACTACTCCTCAATAATTTGGATAGGTCTCTAACTGCAGATTTTCCCAGTACAATGCATCTCCTTATTCCCTGACTGCTGATATCAAGGGTGTTAATTGTGGATTCAAACAAGATGAAGCTGTTGACAGCTTCAATTTCCTCTCCATCCATCATAACACTGCCTATTGGTCCAGTGGTATAATCTTTGTTTCTTGATATTGAGAAGCAATCCATACTGAAGGCTACATTCCTTGACCTTCCTCAACAAGTACCTCAAATCCACCTCACTTTCAGCAAGTTGTGTCATCTGCATAACATAGGTTATTGATGAGTCTTCCTCCAATTCTGGTGCTACATTCCTCTTCAGAGCCCAGCTTCTCAGATAATTGGCTCAGCATACAGACTGAACAGTTATGGAGACATAATACACACCTGACACACTCCCTTTCCCCATTCCAAACCTTGTGCTTCCCTGCTCTATTCACATGACAGCCTTCTGCTCCAGGTATAGATTCCTCATGAGCACAATCAAGTGCTCTGGGATTCCCAATTTTCTGAGTTAGCCACAGTTTGTTGTGATCCAGTCAAATGCCTTTGCATAGTCAATGAAACACAGATAAGACATTCCTCTGATAACTCTACTTTCAGACAACATCCATCTAACATTAAGTATAAAAGCCCTAGCACCATGGCTTCTTCTAAACCCAGCCTTCACATCTGGCAGTTCTCTGTTGGTATTGTTTCAGTTGGTTTTTGTATCATTTTCAGCAGAATGTTGCTTGTGTGTGGTATTAATACTGTTCAATAATTTCTGCATTCTGTCGGATCACCTTTCTATGAAATGGGAGCAAATATTGATCTCTTCCAGTTAGTTGGCCAGGTGGTTGTCTTCCAGATTTCTTGGCACAACTTGGTGAGAACATCCACAGCAGCGTCTGTTTGTTGAAACATGTCAACTGGTATGCTGTCACTTCCTGGGGCCTTGTTTTTTGCAAATTTCTTCAGAGGAGCTTGAACTTCATCCTTCACAATGACAGGCTCTTTCTTGTTCATACGTTGTTTCATTAAATTCTTCTGTGTCTGCCAATTCCTTTTGGTACAAAGACTCTGTATACTCTTTCCAACTTCTTTTGATGCTTCCTGAATAATTTAATATTTTGCACAAAGCATCCTTGAGTATTGCAACTCAAGGCCTGAATTTGTTCAATTCCTTCAGCTTAAGAAATGCCAACCGAGTTCGGCCCTTTTCATTTTCTGACTCCAGCTCTTTGCACATTTCATTATAATACTTTGTCTTCCAGTGCTGCCCTTTGAAATCTTCTGTTCAGCTCCCTAATTTCTTCCCTTTGCTTTAGCTTCTTGGCACTCTAGTGTAATATTCAGTTTTATTTGACATCCATCTTGGTTTGGTTTTTTTTTTCCTTCCTTCTCTTTGTAACAACCCTTTGCATTCTTCCTGGATGATACACTTGATATCCTCGCACAGCTGATCTGATCTTCACTCATTAATGTTCAAGGCTTCAAACCTCTTCCTGAGATGGTTTTGAAATTCAGGTGGGAGAGACTCAAGGTCAAATTTTTTTCCCCATTATTTTCTTTAGCTTCAGCTTGAACTTTCAGGAGTAGTTGGTCATCTGTTCTACAATCAGTACCTGGCGTAGTTTTCAAGCTGATATTGAGCTTCTCCAGCAATTCTTTCAACAGATATAATAAATTTGATTCCTATGCATACCATAAAGTGAAATCCATGTGCAATAGCCTGCATTTCTTATAAAAAGAATTTGCAATGAAGAAATTATTGATTGTACAAAATTCTTTCTCCAGCTTCATTTCTGTCACCAAGTCCATGTTTTTCAAGTACTGATGCTTCTTCTGTTTCCAAATTTTGCCTCCAGTCACATTATTTATTCCAGTCCATTAATGCATTTTAATGTTTATGATTGCAAAAATTGGTAGAAACATGGACAAATATTGCATGTTTTCAAAAGGTTTTAAGATGAAATAAAATTTTCAACAATGACTCTAATGCACAGATGACAAGATTAAGGATAGTGAGCCTAATAGTGGTGAAACAATTAGTAGAAATATGAAGAATTGTGACACATGAAGAACGTAACCAATGTTACCACATTGGACATGTAAGAACTTATGTACAGAGTATGCTCTATGAAGTATCATCTCATAATGTCATGTAACTAAGTAAACATTCAAACTTACACAGATGTCCCCAGTTTTCATTACTGGGTTTTTGTCATTCAAACTCAAAAGTAAATTTTACGCATCACATTTGATTATTCTATCTACAACAGTCTCCCTACCTGTTTTGTATGGCACTTACTTTCAGAAGAAAACACAGACCAGTGTCCTAGTAGATGTCTCATGTTCCAGTTGTTTTGTTTTGGGTTTGGTTTTTTTGTTGGTGTTTTTTGTTTTGTTTGGTTTTTTGGCTTGTTTTTTTTTTCCTCATTATTCCACATTAGTAAATTTAGGTAAAATATTTTTGGCAAAAAGATTACATGGTTATCATTGTATGGGTCCACTCTGGGGAATTTGGCATCTTTCTTCTTTGTTATCTATCTCATTGAGATATGATTTTCAGCATTTCAAATGGCATTTTATACCATCAGTAGGGTTCCTTAGTCTCTTGTGCAGCACTCTCGCATGTTCTAAGAAATAGATGTTATTATGTATTGCCTTTCTAGTCCACCATAATATTTAGTTCCAAATTCAAAGGAATTTTTTTATTATTTTGTGTTTGTGTACCATCAAATGGGATCTGACTGGTAACAGGAGGAGATTGCCCCTCCTTCTCCAGCAGAGCATCTGGTGGATTTGAACCATTCACCTTTGGGATTGCAGTGCAGCTTCTTGCCAGTAGGCCACCAGAGCTCCCTAAAAGGATTGTTATGTGCTGTTGATTATGACTTGTGGGGACCCTATAGATAGCTCTGAACCCTGCACAATCCTGAGCTAACCTCACCTCTCAGACACACCTGACCCAATGCTACAGTTAATTGTGTCAATCTATCTCATCCACGGTCTTCTCCTCCTGTACTTAACCTCTACTATATTCTTCTTTAAGAACCTGGTTTCACCCTCTCTAGGACAGACCTGTTTGCTCTCTTGGCCATTGATGGCATGTTCAATACTCTCTTCCAGCACCACAGCTAAGGGTCACATTTTTTTTATTATTTCACCAGTTTCCTTAGCAAGCTTGGTCGGTATTAGTTTTGTGCTTTATTTTACATTCTTCTTCCCACTCTGCCCAGGATCCTCTACTGTGATTCCTTTTAGAGTGTCCAGCAGTGGTAGTTCGGCACTATCTAGGTCTTTTGGTCTCAGGGTAGCGGAAGTTAACGTTCATGAGGTAAATTAGTCCTCTGAACTAACTTCCTGGTCACCACTGAATTTTTTTCTTCTTCTTTGTTCCAGAGTGAAAGAATAGTTGCATTGAAATGGCCCCTCACTAGCTCTTTTGTAATATATTTAATGAAAGTTTAGACTTTGGATTTCCATTGATTCATTGTTACACTTTCCTCCTTGCCTACCCTTGCCCCCCAGTTCACTTTTCTCTTTGGGGAAAAAAAAATCATTGTTATATAATCTCATGCCCCCAGTCCATTCCACTATGCAGCTTTAATTCTGGACTCTTGCCATGACAATAATACCTATCATATATTCCTCCTAAACAGTTCTCTCCCTCATCTGTTTTAATGCAGTATACATTATTTATCCCCTCTTAGTTTCCCCCTACCCCAATGTCAGACCTGCTTTACAACAGTGACACTATGCAGTATTTGCCCATTCGTGACTGAGATATTTCACTCAGACCTTGATGTCCTCCAAGGTCATTCATTTTGTATAACATTTCATGAGTTCCTTGTTTTTCAATGCAGCACATATGTGAATATACCAGAGCTGCTCTATCCATTCGTTTGTTGATGGGCACTTGGGTTGTTTCCAACTTTTTGCTATTGTGAACAAAGACGCAATAAACATGGGTGTGCATATATCTACTTGGGTGGCAGTTATGGTTTCTTTAGGGTATATTCTCAGTAATGGAGTTGCTGGGTCAAATGGTATTTCTATTTCCAACATTTTGAGAAAGTGCCATACTGCCTTCCATAGTGGTTATACCATTTTAAACTCCCACTAACAGTGAATAAGGATTCCAGTTTCTCTGCAATCTCATCTGCATTTGATGTTTGCTGTTAATTTTTGCTATTCTAGCTGGAATGAAATGATTTGTATCACTATTAAAGCCAGGGATTTTCTTCATGTGTTTGTTCACCAACTGAATGTCTTCTTTGGTGAAGGGTCTGTTCATATTGTGCCCACTTTTCAGTTCAGTTATCTTGTTGCAGTGCTTGAGTATCTTATAAATTCTAGATATAAGTCCCTTATCAGACATGTCATTACCAAGTATTTTTTTCCAGTTTCTGGCTTGCCTTTTTACATTGTTGGAGAAGGTTTTGGATGTGCAAAGATATTTTATTCTTTTTTTGCTTTTTTAAAGCATGTTGTTGTTGTTGTTGTTATGTGCCGTCGAGTCGCGACTCATAGCGACCCTATGTACAACAGCCCTAAACTCCGCTCTGTCCTGTGCCAATCGCACT
>NW_006399924.1:2488134-2490240 GCF_000299155.1 Elephantulus edwardii | reverse complement strand
AGTCACCAAAATAATACTCAATCTGATGACAGATTTTGGCCTCCAGCTCAGCCATTTTTTCATTATCACCATTTTCTGCCATTGTGGCTCTCTGAAAATTTCCTTGATGGGTCTAGTCCTGGAGAAGCACTACCCAGGATACCGGTAACAGGACGTCACAATTCCTAATCTGAGATTTTATTCTTTAAAGGTCTCATTCATCTATTTTATCCTCTCCTGGTTGTAGGTTTTTCAAGATGCTTGGAAGACTGTTCATGTTGTGGATTAGGACTTCTAGAGTTCTTTCACGCTTTTCTCTAATGAAGTTGATAGTACTTGGTTTTAATCTTAGGTCCGGGACCTCAATGGCTCTTAAGACCCCAGCTGCTACCCACCAAAGTAGAATATTGTCTTTGTGCAATGTGAACATTGCCAGTTGGCCTTAATAAAGGCTATGGTCCTGAGGTCTAATACCATTAACTCATTCCACTGGGCTGCATAAGATTAAATATCACTAGCATCTGTTAGCTCTATGTTGTTTTTAAGTATAGATATATTTACAGCGTATACTAGTATGCACGTAGAAAATCTACTGACGATAATCCTGTGTATGGATAATGCCTTTCCAATTGCCATGACTATTTGTCTTGCTTCTAAATCCACTTGGAAATAATAGTTCAGAACTGTACATGTAGTATTTACTTTAGATGTCTGTTCACGTTGTATTAATCTCTTATAAGTCCAGAGATTGATATGGGGGGAGGGGTGTGGGGGGGGTGGCATTCTAATGGTCAAATTAGTGAAGAACAAGAGAGACAAGTTTGGGTTAGACCTTATCCTATGTATTCTTACTATGCACCATACCAACATAGTAAAGAGCACAGAACAGATTTTTAAGTCTTGAGGTCCAAGATGGAGTTACTTTTTCATCTTACCAGTAAAAAGGGTGAAAATACCATTATCTGACCTTTTTTTCATGACAGAAGAGAAAAAAAAACATGCCAAAAAAAGGAAATTAAATGTATGTTAAGAACATCTTAAAACAACTATGAGATATCATCTCACCCCAGTCAAAATAGTAAAATTTAACAGAACAGCAACAAATGCTGGTGAGGTTGTGGAGAAACTGAAACCCTTATTCACTGTTGGTGGGAGTGTAAAATGGTGCAACCCCTGTGGAAAGCAGTATGGCGTTTTCTCAAAAAAGTTGCAAATAGAGATACCATTTAACCCAGGAATTCCACTACTGGGAATATACCCCGAAGAGACCATAACTGTCATCCAAGGAGATATATGCACACCCATGTTTATTGCAGCTTTGTTCACAATAGCAAGGAGTTGGAAACAACCTAAGTGCCCATCAACAAACGAATGGATAAAGAAGCTGTGGTATATTCGCACAATGGAATACTATGCTGCATTAAAAAACAAGGAACTCATGCAATACTATTCAAAATGGCTGACTCGGGAGAACATTATGCTGAGTGAAATGACCCAGTCACAAAAAAACAAATATTGCATGGTGCCACTGTTGTAGAACGGGAATGCTCTTGGGGTTGGGGAGAGACTGAGTAAGAAGGGTTCAATGATGTATACTGCACTGAAAAAGGAGGGAGAAAACTGTTTAAAAGAGATATGTGATTAGATATTTCTGTCAGGACAGGAGTCTAGAGCGATGGATACATGGTGGAGTGGACCTGGGGGAGGGTTTGTAAAACGATGAAAGAATCTTTTACTTTTCCAAGAGGGTCGTGTTCTGGGGGGCGGGGGGGGGAAGCCTTGGGAGGGAACAAATCTGCAACAATCAATGAATGGAAATCCAAAGCCTCTGTAAATTTTCACTGATTTCACTGAAATAACAAATTTAAATTTAAAAAAAAAAGAATTAAGTTAGAGTAAGGATGGCAATGGATTTATAACTGCTCAAGCTAATAACACTATATCGTGGCAGAGAGGAGGAACAGTGGAAATGTATCCACATTTACAACATTCCTCTTACCAAAACCATTTATGGAAAATAGGTACTGCATTGGAACATGTATCTCTGGATTGGAAATGATGATATTGTTAATACTTCTAGCCTTAAGCTTAAGATTATAATGTTCAAAATTATTTGTTATACATTTG
>NW_006399924.1:2486265-2487006 GCF_000299155.1 Elephantulus edwardii | reverse complement strand
CAAAGGGCACACTGACAAAGGAGATTAATCAGAACTGGCTTTGACAAGCACTGTGGCAATTGGACAATTAAAACAGACATTCGGGGGGTGGGGGGGAAGAACGAACTGGGTAGGAGGGTAGAGAAAACAGTTGCAACAATGAATGAATGAAAACCCCAAATCTCTATAAATGTTCACTAAAACTAATAAAATTTAATAATTAAAAAAAAAGAACATCTATGCGCCAGGCCTGTGCTAGAAAATGATTCACTGCTTTACTAATCCTATGACCTGTTTGAGTACACAGTAAGAAAAGTAGAACCGGGAAAAGTCTCACAAGGAATGGATAGTCAAGGTCTGTCTGCTTACTGAAAATTCCCTGTTTCGTTTTTTCCTATTAACACTATTATATAATTAGTAATTCTTGAGTATTTTATTTGTGGCTTCTGTACTGCTATATTTTATATTACCTTTACTTCATCTCTTGCCAATGCTTATAGTGCTGACACTCAGTACTCCCGCAAGAACACTTTTCCCTTATCTGTCATTATTTCTCTCAGCAGCCCTAGTGAGGGATTGGATTAAGCATTGACTGGTAACCAAAAGACTGACAGTTTGATTCCACCAATTACTCTGCTGGACAAAGAAGTCCGCTTTCATGAAACCATTCACTTGCTGTTTTTAAGCGCCATCAAGTCAATTAAGAATCATGAACAACGTGACCCTCTGAACCCTGTCCTACCCTGTATCATCCTTATCATC
>NW_006399924.1:2421868-2484655 GCF_000299155.1 Elephantulus edwardii | reverse complement strand
ACAACCTAAATGCCCATCAACAAACGAATGGGTAGAGAAGCTGTGGTATATTCGCACAATGGAATACTATGCTGCATTGAAAAACAAGGAACTCATGCAACAAAGGGAAGGGTGCAACAAAGAATGAATGGAATTCCAAAATCTCTGTAGATGTTCATTGAAATAAAAAATAAACTAATTTTTTTTTTTAAAAAAAAAAAAGGACTAGTCCTCCTAACAACATACTCAAAGTATGTGAGGCAATGTTTCTTATTCTTGCTTCCAAGGAGCATCCTGGCTGCACCTATTCCAAGATACCGGTTTGTTCTTTTGGCATTCCATTGGATATTCAGGACTATTCTCCAAGGCAATGAAAATATATCGATGCTTCTTCTGCCACCTGTTATTCACTGTCCAACTTTCAGCTGCATAGCAAGTAATTATTGTTTGGATCAGGTGCACTTTAGTCTTCAAACTGACAGCATTACCGGCCAGTCCTTTGAAGAGCCCCCTGACTTAGGGCTTCCTTAAAAAGACTACGGGGCATTTCTATTATACCCGGGGGCAGGGGGGGGTGTCACTGTGAGTTGGAATCAACTTCATGGTTGTCGACGGGATACTCCCCCTTAGTCTTATGTCAGGTTTTTGTACTGTGATGGTCTGAAGAGTTCCGTCTCTAAAGAGACTCATACTTGGAAAAACAGAAGGTCAGCAAAAAAAGAAGACCCTAAATGTGATGGATTTACATAGAAACTACAACAATGTACCTAAGCTCAAAAGATTGTGAAGAAGGCACCATATTGGGGAAAGGTTCTGTTCCGTGGTACACATAGGGTCAATATAAGTCAATTTCTATTTGTGGGCACTTAGTGTTTCAAATACTAGCAGTCAACTATAATGAACTGGTTATAGCACTTTGCAGCCTAAAACAAAGATACAAATTCATGGCTACCCACTTCCAAAAATTAGCCAATGGCAAAAAATAACGAATCAGGTTAACCTGTGATCTGTTTTCCTCAAAGCTGTGTTTTAACTGCTCTCACAACAGCACTTCCTACACACCTGTTAAATAAACCACAGTGTCACACTAAGAACTAGGACAGCTCCCTTGAATCAGGAACCTCAGAAAGAATGGCTCCAGTATCCTGGTCTCTAGCTTTCGGAAAACTCCTTCTCCTTTAGAAAGACATTTATGTCCTGCCAATTGCATCTACTTATCAGGACAGAATACAGCTATTGTTTTAGCCTTGATTTATTGTAGTCAATACCATCGAATCAATTACAACTCGTACTGATCTCATGTAACAGAGAAGAAATGCCCAAAGTTTTCTCAGCTTTAATCTTTATGCAAGCAGGGGAAGAAAAAGTGTGGAGGAGTGGCAACCCACACTTATGGATCACAATAGAATATTGTTCAATAAAGTGCTGGAAGATAAGGATGAGCCCAGCTCCCTAGATTTGAAGAAACAATGGCAACAGTGGACTCAGACATGCCAATATTCCATTCCATTATGCATGCAGTCCCTAAGAGAGTCAACTTGAGTTTAACTATCTTCTTCTTCTAGTCTTTTAAATGTTTCTTCTGCTACTCTACTATGTGCTATTCTTCTCATACTATAAATTTCCTAGGAAATCAAATTCTCTTTCCTTGCATTAATTCAACCATGGACTTTTGTTCCTTCATTTTCTAATGGCACACAAAACTCCAATTGCTTTCCTCTGCCCCTAATGTGGGCTTCCTCCATCTTAATCAGTATCATAAAAAGTCCAACTTAAGCAGCTCTATGCATGTACCTGCCATCCAATTACTCATCTATTTCACTATGAATCTAAAATTTGACCAGGAAGTACACTGCCAACCTAAAGGCAGTGTTCAAATCCACCAATTAATCCAAGGGAGAAAGAGAGGCAATCTTGTCTACTGTGAATTGTAGCCTCTGAAAACCCACTGTTGGGTCAACTATGAGTTGGTTCTGACTCAAGAGCATCTAACGATAGCAACAATTCACCACTTCAATGGATGGATGTCTATCTTTAGGGCTCACCTGGGACTAGTCAACTGTCTCTTTAAATCTTTTCCCCAAATTCATTCTTCACAGTTAAAATGCTCTCTCAAAATTTGATTATGTAACATTCACCCACCTAGCTTGAAAGGGTTCAAAGTGCTTAGTGCTCTTAGTACAAATTCCAAACTTCACCTTAACTTTCAAGACTGCTTGAAAAAGACTCTGCTCAAGTCTTGGGGGTGTTTTGTGCTGCCCCACCCCCAGCATTTTACCACTCTGACTTCCATCGTTTCAGCTGTTGGAATATATAAATGTTCTCTTTCCATTCATAGACTTGTTCTCCTCTCTTTTCACTATTTCTTTGCATATTCCAGTGTCATGTTTTATGAATCAAAGAGCATTTCCTTGACCAACAACATTTGGATTTGATCCTTTTCATATGTCTTCCTACTTAGCCTGTGCCAATTTATACCACAGCATTCATCACTCTAGCAGAGTGCACACAGGGACTGGATTTCATCTGGCTCACCACTCTTTAATAACTTGCATACAGTATACATTTATTAAACAACTTAAAATTCACAAGTCTCAACTCTGAAAAGGGAAAAAAAGAATTCATCTGAAAACGTTTTCCATTTTCTAATTTAATAGAAATAACCAAAACAATGTGGTTCTCAAACAAGGCTTTAAACTAATCTAATACAACTTCTACAACACATTCCAGAGCATTTATAACAAGAAATATTTACAGGCAGCTAATGTATTAAATAACCTTGAAAAGAAAAACTTGCTTTTATTACACACCAGAAAAAAACACAGGAACAAAACAATTAGAAACTGCAATCTTGTTTTAAAAAATTAACTATGACTATGTAGCGAATACAATACCACAGAAACAGCACTTTTTCTTTAAGAATCATATTGAAAGGTGTTAACTATGTGCAAAAATAATATGGGGGGAGGAGACCAGCTGAAATATTCAAAGTAAGGAATTAGTAAGGCTGTGAATTTAACCCTTTTGTGTGTAGGTATAGCTACACTGACAAATCAGTAAGCTTTCAAATTGCACAGATTTTTTTTCCTTTTTTTTTTTTTAATAGGCTTATGTACATGTTTCACTGTTTTTAAACGTAGTAAATGCCTACAATTTTCAGACCAGGAGCAGACATGCATTTCCTTCTTAAGATGAAATTTAAGCCACATTTGAAAGGACTATTGCAATGACACTGATAAATATCATTTCAGTCCCTTCCCAGATACAAATCTGGTGAATTTAAAAGAACAATATTTTTAAGTTTAAAGATCATTTGCTAGAAAAGGGCTAAACTTAATTTTGTGTATTTTGTAGTTCAACATGATAAATATACCCAGATTAACCTATTTAAGATAATTTTGTTTTTCAGATACAGTAAAAATATATATAAAGGACCACATAGGCAAACATTATAAATTAAAAGGAAGAAATGCTACACATGCATTTTGACCATGTGAAAGAAACCATTATTTATATCCAACAGTACATGTTGAAATCTGAAATGTCTATGTAAACTGTGGCATATAAATTTTTTTCTTAAAAAAGTACCTTCAATTTTTTTTTTTACTCAAATACCTACTTTTAAAAAAATATGCAACTTTCCCCAATTTGTAAAATAAAATGCCACAATATATTGTCAGTAGCTCCAGCATACATTTAAATTTCTTAATTTTTAAAAGATAGACTGGGTGATATGCATACAAACTTTCCTATAAAATCACCATCAAGGAAAGGATTATGACATGCTATTAGGCAACAAACTTAAAGCAGTGTTATTGCTTTTTCAAGGAAGAGATATCTGAGAGAGAATTAAAGAAAAAGAAAATTTAAGTGCAGTACATAAACAATCTGTGATGTACCTCAAAAATCATGATGTATCTCACCTTCAGCAGATCATTAATATAGATTGTATGTATCAAGAATTCATGATATAAATAAAAATTTGATTGTTTTAACTAAGGGAGGTGGTGTGGGTAAATTTTTACGAAACTACTGACTAATCGAGTGCTGAGTATATAGATAAGCAGAGCTGACTCCAGTAAGAAACAGCAGAATTTTTAAACTTCACACACATTGTGGTTGGTAGGGTGGGTTGAAGGGCAGGGGCAGGTGGGCACAGGGTCTAGTTAAGAATTTAAAGGCCAAGGGAGAGGGAGACACAACATCTACCCTCTTTTTGGATAGTAAGTGGCCCTTTAACATCATCTGCTCGGCCACAATACAAGGGCATAGTCAGAAAACCTGAATCTATTGGTTTATTAAGAGTAATCACTAATAATTACATGGCAGGATACCTGCTGAGGTAATTGATAAATCTACAATTTGCACACTATAAACTTTTAACTTCTATTTAAAGGCATTATTTCTTTGGATTAACTTAAAAAAGAAACAATCTCAAGATCTGTTAGAACAAAAAAAAATGAGATTTAACTGGCTTTAAAAACAGACTAAAGTCTTTACATTAAGAGAAAATATCTTGTTAATTCCAAAACAAAGTAACAGTAATAATAATCATTTTAGCAGTGGAGAAAACTTATCCCTTCTTGATAGTAATGATTTAATGTTTCTATATAGAGCATGATAAAAAATTTAATCGTATCTTGAAATTTTCACACAGTTTACCTTGCAAAGCAATTCCTTCACTCAGTGAATCAGCTGAACCAAATACTACTAAGAAGCAGACATTTAGGCCAGTGAAACAGACTGAGATTCTAAGTTTTCTGGTGAAAGAAGCAGCTTTGAAGTGTGGCAAAAACTATGCATACTTTTAAAAAACATTATTATGGAGACTTTCCCCCACAAAACTGAAATACTGCCTTTTAACAAGGAAAACAAATGTGAAATAATAACAAAACAGACTGCCTTCACATATTGAAAGATAACTATGTTAGTCCTTTTAAAGCATAAATTAGTAAGAATGCATATACTGCATCCAGGAATCTATTTCATTTTTATGCTTTTTCCACAGTCTATAATTCGGCAGAGCTGAAGGTACCACCATGATCACTTAGAAACACCATGATCAGTGTGCAATTAAAAAAGGAGTTTCAATAAAACCTAATGCAAACAGTTCATTTAATGGTGGTTTGTTGATAGCTATCAAATTAATAGTAATTCCTCAGCAGTATTTTCTGTTAACAGAAATGGAGCCTGTAAAATGGTGACAAATAAAGCGGCTTTTTAAGAACTAATCTTACATTTTTTTAAAAAAACAAAGCATAAACTCCATCTAGTATGGTGACATTTTTAAAGGGATACATTATCTTTTGAGACCCAAAATACTGAATAAATATTTATTTAAAATTTGTTTCCCCTCCTACATAGCAAAACTTATTTATGAGTTATCATCAAGGATTGTGAAATGTGAAGAACAAGTACAAAATATTATGCATCACAAAAGGGAGATATATACTATTATGCGTAACTTTGGAAGGTTTTGTAAAATATATCTTCCCAAGTCTACTTTTAAACTGAAATAAAAAATGTGTGGGAATAAGGGCAGAGTAAAAAACATTTCTGAATGATATTCTCCCTCAAATAAGAAAATCCTTCTTAGGAATGTGAAATTTTAATAAAATGATAAAATGCTTTGGAGTATTTTTAAATTTTTTCTTCCTATACATGTACTTGGATATATAAAAAATTCTTAATAACTTGCTTGTAAGATGCCTTTTTTGCAAAGCACACGATCCTCTTGCACATTATTTTCCAAGTTGTATTATTTAGGTGAGGGAATATTACATGATAGAAACACTGTTATAATTTTTAAAACAAAAGCTAAAAGTAGTTAAAAGCCAGGAAATAGCCATAAACCATGATAAAAAAAATACTGTTTAAATACATCAGAAGGCATGAATTATATGGTTTATCTCACCCCTTATTAAGAAAAACAACCCAAAGGATATTTGTATAGTAATTTCTTTAGAGCATTTGATTTCATTTGTGCTAAAAAATATTTACCTCTTAAAACAAGTATGTGAAATAATTTTCTGAATAGTCTACTGTCCAAACTGCTTAAGCAGAATCTTTAAAAAGGCAAATGACTTGTCATAATTTGATGACATTTGAAAAATATCTAATGGCAAATTTTTCTATTTTGGTCACTTTATAGTCTAATGAGTCCATACAAAAGTAGGACTAAAATATTTAATCCAACAAAAGAGAAGCCTGTACATAGTCTAGAACGCACATATAGGGATCTGAGCATCACTAATCAAACGAAGAAAATGAACTAGAGCCAAATTGGTTTATTTGTCTCAGGTGCTGCATTCAGGTAGTAGTAGAAGGGTTATTCCAGTGACCTTTCAAGTGGGGATTGGCTCATGTCAGGATTTACTTACAGGTCTCTTCCAAGACTTTTAGGCCCCTAGTCCATGCAAATGTCCCACTTTGTGGACAGATGAGTAATCTAACCCCACCGGGTTTATTTCAATATTTTGATACTTCAATAATAAGCTGCTTCTGAAGATTTTTTTGAGAAGTCTGTTCTCTATTAAAATAAGATAGAACCTCAAAATATGAATGTGAACATTAGAAATAGACAGCATATATTACAAATCCATTCTTGATAGGAACATTAGTAAGAATACACATTAGCTTAAAAAACAGGCTCAGCAAATGTTGCTGATCTGCCAGAAGTTTTAGTTCACTATTTACAAATAAGACAAAGTGAAATACAGAAAATTTTACACATTTGGTAGCTGACAGATTACTGTTTGCCAATAGTGGTCTATCAGAAAACTGATATGAAGGAAGACTGGAGAGGAGCCAGCTGTCACCTTCTCAAGCAAATTTAAACGTACAGAAAATTAGATTAATTTCAAAACAAACATTCTGCCTTTCATGGGAATAAGTGTATGATCAAATGATTTGACTGGGAAGTACAACTGTGTGAAAGTGTTTTCTGGGAATGACTATTATAAGATGTACATGATCCACCACTACTGAAAAAGTACCTTATTTATGTCAACCACACTCTGCTGACCTCTTAACGTCAATAATTAAAACTGATCAAATGCTGATAAATGGTCATGTTTCCAAGACCCTAAGTATGAACAGAAAATAATACTACTATTAAGTTGTATATACCAATATAAGATCTAAGGCCGAACTGCATCAAAATGAGAAAAAAAGTAATTCAATGAACATTTGCATTGACAGTGGAATCTGAGTTCTTTTTAAATAGAAAACCACCCAGTATGTATGAGTGTTGAGGGGGAGGCATAAAAGTTGTTTTAGTATATGCACTCTAGTCCAAAGAGATACTTTCATGAAGGGACGTGACCCTCAAGTATTTATTTGTACACCCAGTAAGTATCCTGCACCAATCAATACCACATGATCATCAACATTTTTCTGTCTCCAATAATCAAGAGAATCAATCACTCTAGCAAAGAAAATCTTCGTATCACTTCACTTTTACTTTAAAATATGCAAATTAAGTTCTTTCCCCTTTTTTGACAAGAAAATGTTTTCTGTCCATTATTTCAATCTAATACTGTGTAAAAGCTATCATCTTCAAGAAGGTGGCCACAGTAGGCAGGATATTCCAGCAACACTTAAATAAAAGTTTGTTTTCCTTTTATTCCTTTCTTCTTTTTTAAAACAACTGATTTACATCCATGTCACTTTATATGTACTGGCCTCTCATCTGACTTTAGGCGTTTTCTGCGGGGCTGTATAAAGTCTTCATCAGAGTCCTCAGTTACTTCGCCATCATCCTCTTCCTGATCAAACTCTGGCAAAGGTGCGAAGGTCCTGTCTGAGTAGATCTCTTTGAGTTTATCTTCAAAGTACAATGCAACTGCTTTCCCTGCCTGAGCTACTTCTGAATCAGCCTGCAAGCAAAAGATAGGAATATTCACCTATTGGTAATGCATATTCCTTCACCAAGTTTGCATGGTCTGAAAAGCTTACCTTCAAATTAATTTCTTGTGTTTCTGCATAAACTTGAACAACTTTCATCATCTAAAAAGGATACCAGAGTCAAAAAAAAGGGAAATTATAATCCTTTCTAAAGTTATGAGACTGTATAGGATTGGTGACGAAAGTCTGTCATACCAAGGAGAACAAATTGATATGACCACGTTAACTGCTTTCCAAATTTTATAGAATATGGAACCACTTTACAAAGATCTGTTACTGAGGCTACAGTGAAGCATCACTAATTGTCTCTCATTTTGAATTAGCACGGTCAATCTGATAGAAACTGATCTGAGTATTTTAATCTATTTGAGGGGGAAAAAATTGTTAAACAAACTCCTTATTTATACAAATTTCCAAACCTTCAACAATTCACTTATTTAAAATTTTATCTGTTGCTGTTTACTATAAATAAAACAAGTACAGGGAGTTTTTATCAAGAATCAGCACTAATGCATGAAAATATATTCAATTGGACATAATGTGGCAATCTACTTCCAAAAATTACATTCCAATTCACAAAGTCTTACTATTTTATCTCCTGTGGCATACACAGTGTTGTCTAGTTGTCCAAAGGTTTGAGTAGGCTTTGGGATTGGTTTTGTTTTGCTTTTTAAAAATGAAAACATCATCTAGATGTAACCTCCAGTTACAGCTGTGGGTACACTTTAAATAATTCAAAATTATTTGTTTTTATAATAAGCGTGTCATGACATTCAAGTTTCATAAGTAATAAAGAACAGTATTTTGGTATTAATTGTTTAAAAATTTTGTGGATTCTTATAAAATTCCATGTTCTTCTCTTACACTAAGAAATTTTTTGAACAATGAATTGATTTTATCTTAAAGATAACAAAAATCATTTCCTTGAAAGAAGTATCTTTCACATTTCTTCACAAGGTATAAGACTGCTTACCCTTATTCCCTCCCCAAAACAGGCATATTCAAAATTAGTAACAGTTACATTACTGAGATCAGAAAGTTCAATTTTATATACTCTGTGCTTCTATCCAAGATGTGACATCAGAGATTAGGTCATGATATAGCATTTTATGGTATGTGGAAATTTTCCAATAAGTATACTAACTACAAATAAAACATTTTCCATATAAATATTCTAGCCCTCAACTCATCAAGAAGAAATAAAAAGAAATTCTTCATTTATTATAGTTAAATAAGTAATCTACAATATACTTTTTTCTTTTGGTGCTATGGATACAAATTTCACTTTTAACAAGACTGAAGCAAAAAGAAAAAAAATAATTTCAGTACCATTGGAAAATTCTTTCACAGGAAAAGAAAAAAAACCAAGCAAGCAAAGAAACAGACTCACAACCCAAGACTATATAGTTTGGAAGTTAACATACTTCATTAAACCTTTCACAGTTCTTGAAGATCAAACGGACATCAGCCACAAAATCATCTGGGATTTGGTAGTGTTGGGAATGTTTTTTCTGAAGCTTCTTTTTCACGGTAGATAAATCCATTGGTTTCTTTATAATTTTATAGTAGTTTGGTATCTGAAAAAAATCAAATAAATATAGATAAATAATAGTTCCAAAAAAATGCCAAATGGTTAAAAATTGAAAATGCATAGTATATTAATATGGGGGTAGAGGGATGTGGTAGATCACAGACACAGCTGCTGCTTGTATAAATTATATGAATCCTATTTTACTCAGATTGTATGCCAAACTCAGTAGTTAAAGGAAGTCCCTAAATGCCTATCTTTAATGTTATGTTTAAAAGGGAGGGGGGATTTATGATAACGTGTATCAATATTAGAAATGGCTGTATTTTAAAGGGGATAACTTTCTAGCAAAGAACTCTAGACATGTAACAGAGAGAGGAGGATTGTCATTAACTGTAGGTGTTCTATTAGAGAATAGAATAGAATAGAACAGAACAGAATCGTTTTCATAGGATCGTTATGATTCGTCTGACTTAATGGCACTTAACAACATTTAATACAAAGCTCTGGTGGTCTAGTGGTAAAAAGCTGCACTGCAATCTCAAGGGCATAGAGTTCAAATGTACCCCAGCTGCTCCACAGGAAAAGGATGGGGAATCTCCTTTCACTGACTTACTGCCTTTGCAAATTCACTGGAGGGTCAGCTATGAATCACTTCAGACTCAATGGTACAATATTTATTGACCATGCTTGGAAATAATAATTTAATGTATCTGGCCTTGCTTTTGACAAGATTTTAAGAGTCTATATTTCTTTAAAAAGTCATCTTACAGATCAGATTTTCTATATTTAAAAAAAATCTGACTTGAAAAACTTCAATTTTTTCCTAAATTTCTATTGTTCAGATAAAAGATTCTATGAAGGCAGAGTTAGTGTGAAACGTCAAATTATATTTAAATAAAATACTGCTTTTCTCCTCAATGAAGAGTTAAAAATGATAAAACCAGCATGTTTTATTATTAATTATAATAATTTAGTCTAAAACTCAACACTTTACAGTTTAAAAAGTAGCAAAAAAACTATGTAATTTCCCAAAATAAAGTTTGTTAATGGCAGAACTAAGAAAAGAAGTTAGAGTTTCTGATTCCTAATTCAGTATCTTTTCATTAGATCTGTTTCTCTCAGGTCTATTTTACCACTAGGTAACAGCAACAAAATCTTGAAAATCAAACGACAATTTTAATGACTGAATCTCATTCTTACTTAACTCTTACTAGTATTTCTGATACAGTTTATTATGTCAGCAGGTGTACCATGGAGTCAAAACTGCCTCACTACTCATCTTTCAACAGGTTTTCAGAGGTGGTACATCACATGGAAAGAGACCGCACATCTTTCTCCTGCAGAGCGGCTGGTGGATTCGAATGACATGCCCTTGGGTTGGCAGTATAACTCCTGACCACTAAGCTACCAGAGCAAAATACTTCATATAGTTTTTAATCCTCAGAATAACACAAAGAAGGGAAAGGAAAAAAAGTAATAAAAACCAAAAACCAAGTCTCAAAGAATTTGATGAGCTTATTTAGATGCCTAAATTTTAAAACAGCATAAAGCCAGAGTCCAAACTCTTAAATATCATCCTCAGAGAGCTACAAGGGTTTAGACAACATACCGAAACAGGAACTGGTTCCTGGAATTCAATACTTAATTCATGGCAGTAGAGGTAAAGCAGAAGACGTTCACATTTCTGGTCCGCCAAAAAAAAAGGCAAAGGAAAACACATGAAATATTTTTCTTTCTATTAAGATATTTCTTAAAATTTTTATTTAGTTTTCACCCATTCATATGCCTTTCATTTTGTAACATTAGTTAACAATTGTTCAATAGTTACCAATTGTTCAACGCCATTTCTTAAAATGTTTTATCAAATTCTCACTGAACTGTGCCTTTCCCGTCAACCCACCCATCCATTCACCAATTTCTGCTTCCCTCTCCCTCCCTTTCCATCTTTCATGACTGCTTCTGTGTAAACCTTTCCCTAGCTTTCTCCCTCCAGTCATGTAAATCTTGTTTCATAATCGTTAATTCCAATACAATGTCTGAGTGTCCATTCATTCCACAATATCCTTCCCTTCCCTTCTTCCATTAAAGTGTTCATGTCTATCCATTCATTTTTTACTCTCCTCTCCCCCTCATCTCATGCACCCCTGTAACCTTACTACATTGATTCCCTTTATTTGTAAAAACTTAACTAGTTTTGGTTTAAATAACAAAAAATTTTGTTTTGTGTGCAATGGTATTTGTATTATATTATATGGTATTTGTCCTTTTGGGACTGATTTGTTTCACTGACCTCTAGACTCATCCATGTTGTGTAGTGTTTCAAAAGTTCTTCATTGTTTTCCAATCCTGTGTGTAACTGTACCACAGTTTCTCTATCTACTTATTTCTTAATGTGCACTTGTGTTTCCATCTCTTTGCCCCTGTGATTAACACTACAATAAACTTCTCTCTTTGGGCCTATTCTCAATAATGGAATATTGCTGTTGATTGCTGTTGAGTTGAGCATGACTCGTAGTGACTCTTATGAACAAATAACCTGAAGCCTTTCTATCTATAACTATCATTATTTCTCAAAGTTCATAGTTTCCAGAGGCATGTTTAGGAAATAGATGTCATTTCTGGTTCTAAACCTATCTTAAACTGGGAGCTCTATCAAACAGTATCTAGCATGGGTAATGTTATGACATTCGACACCCCAATGGCACAAGGTTCAGCATCACATCAACCCCAGGTTACTTCAGTACATCTAACTGACAGAAGAGTGTTGTACCACTTAGAAGACTGTTCCTGCAAAATATAGTTAACAACCGACTTTTAAATACAAAGGCCCTGTTTAAAGCCTTGTTGACTTTAGCAGCTCTGAATCCTTTCCTGTACTGACCCCATCTCACTAATTCTGACACAGCAAACCCACTGCCTAGTTACTTTAGCAATCCATCTCATCCGGGGTCTTCCTCTACTGCGCTGTCCCTCCACCATTCTGAGCATGATGTCCTTTCTCCAAGGACCAGTCTCTCTTGGCCATGTGCCCAAAGTATGTAAAGCGGAGCTTCAAAATCCTAGCCTTCAAGTAGAGACTTGGTTTCACCCTCTCCAAGACCAATGTTACTTCTGTTTCAATTCTTTTGAGGAAACACCAAGTTGCATTCCACATAAGTTGTACCATTTTAAGTTCCCATCAGCAGTACATAAGAATTCCAATCCAATCTGTCTGCATCCTTCCCAGCATTTATCGTTTGCTGTCCTACTGAACTTTGGTATTGTTACTAAGGTGAGATGAGATCTCATTGGTACTTTGATTTGTACCTCTCATAGCTAGTGATCTTGAGTATTTCTTGTGTTTGCTGGTCATGTGAATGTCATCTTTGGTGAAGTGTCTTATCTTCTGCCTCTTATAAGATATTCTTAAGAAGGAGAACTATTACACTATAATGTATTACCCCAGTGAATTGAACAGAACCTTATGTATACTAGCTACACCAACTAAACACATATACTCAAAACCAGTCTACTTTCCATGTTGCTATTTTTATTGTGATTTGAGTAACAGTTCACAAAGCAAAATAATTTTCCATTCAACCATACATAATTTTTTAGTAGTATTGATTACAATGCCTACAATGCCAGCACATTTTCCCCATTTTCTCCTCTTAATTCCCATTTCTACTAATCCTTCTATAAGGAGCTCTGGTGGTCTAGACTATAAGGAGCTGTGGTGCTAAACCAAAGGTCTGGACATCTTTGGAGGTTTGGACCCACCAGCAGCTCTGTGGGGTAGCAATGTGCAATCTCCTCCTAAGTAATTTACAGTCTTGGAAAACCTGTTGGAATGTTAGATGAGCTGTGAGTCCTTCTCAACAACTGAGAGAGAGAAACAGAGACATAGAAAGATCTCACCCTTTCTGCCTTCTGGTCTTTATCTTTGGGTAAATGTTGTTCTTTTGACCTTACATTGCTAGTTATTCTAAGGAGTGAATGGCTCCTTGGTGTTACTGGTAACCTTAAAGATTTCGTTTTTTATTTGGCTGAAAGTTGACTCATAGAGTTAAGTTTTGTTCCAGATTCTCCAGTTTTAAGCCTATATTCTGTTATACTTTAAGTGAACCTATCAAAGAATACTGTTATTGTTAGGTGCCACCAAGTTCAGCATGACTCAGAGCTTCCTTATGAACAAAAGATCTGAACCCTGTCTTATCCAGAGACAACCTCATCAAATCTGACACATGGGAGCCCAGAGATACAGTCAATGTGCCAAACCCTCTCGCTGAGGGGCTGCTCTCTTTCACTGACCACCCACCTTTTCCAAGGCATAGCCAGCCCCTCCTCACAACAAGGCCTCGTGGTAAAGAGCTACAGTGCTAACTCAAAAGCACATACTTCGAAAACACCAGTTGCTCTGCAGAGAAATAAAGGCAATCTTTTCCCATGTGATTTACAGACTTTGAAAACTTGATGGAGGAACATCTATGAGTCGGATCTAGCTCAATGGTATATATCAACAACCACAGCCCAAAGTAAGTGAGAGACAAAGCTCTGTCATCTTTGTTTCCCAAGAAGCATTCTAACTGTACTTTCTCGAAAATATATCTGCTTTTTGTAGTCCATAGGATAATTAGTATTCTTTTTCCAATATAACTCAAAAGCTTTGATTCTTCCTCTATCATCCTTATTCACTGTCCAACTCCCCAAAGTATAGCATATGACTGAAAAGATCACAGCATGAATCAGGTGTCTTTAAAATGAAATATGGAAGTAGCACATGAAAAAGAACCAATGATAATTAAGGAAGAAATTCAAGCTGGCAAAAATAAGGCCCCTGGGAATCATGGGATATTAGAGACAGAGTACCTTTATTCTAATTTGCTAAGACAGTTTATTAACTCTTCAATATTACATAAATGGAAAAGTCATAAAACCAACATTAGAACTTTGTGGAAAACAATCTGGTGGCCTCTATACGATCACTGTTGTTCCTCATTAAAAGGTCTTGATATGACTCAATTAAATCTCTTTTTCTTAGGTTTCTCTTGTTGCTGCTGCTTTGTACCACTGAGTCAGAACTGACTCACAGCTGACCTTTCTGCTGGTTTTCAGAAGCAGTAAATCACACAGAAGGAGACTGACCATCTTCCTACGGAAGAGCTGGTGGATTAGAATTGTGTCTTTGGACTTGCAGCAGAGCTTCTTACCACTAAGCCACAGAAGCTTCCTAGCTTCCTAGGTTTCTCCTAGGTTCAAAAACCAAATAAAAAATATCCAAGTCTTGAGAACTGAGGCACAAACAGAGACCTACACACCAATGTTCATAGCAGCGTTATTCACCATCTCAAAAAGATAGAAATAGCCCAAATGTCCAACCACGATGGAACGGATTGAGAAATTACGGTACATTCACACAACGGAATACTGTTATCATTGCAGGAGCAATGATTTTGTAAATTACTACCTAACATGGGGGTGGGGGGACTGGAGAGCACTATGGTAGTAAATGAACTAACTCAGTGTCATAAAGACAAATATTGTACAGGTCCATTATTGTAGACCATGTACGAGGTGGTGGGGCTTAATCATAGGGTCGAACAATTTGATGGGTGAGGGGAGGAGTGAGTAAAGGAAAATCAATGTATGAAAAAGAATGTATATGAACTTTGTAAGTAAACCAGAATCACACTTTAAAAACGAAAAATATCCCAATTCTTCTCAATAAAGGCTTTAAAAACTATTATTAGGAATAAACTGAAATTCCTTTTACATTCATTGTTTCCTATTAGCTTACAAAACTTTTACTATAATCTGTACATCCTAAACATATCCTCTTCACATACAATAGATTTTATATATTAAGGACAAATTAGTAACTCTAACAATCACAGAACTATGTGAAAGACAGTGTTTCTCTTCGGAGATCAAATTACTCCAGTCCCTCGGTACCCTAAGGGGACTTTATGCCAAAATCTAAAGTATGGCTATCTTCCTGATACATTAAGACATCTATAAATTATTTACAACATTGATTACAATATAAATGGCTTTTAAAATAGCACTACTGGTGACCCCAGCAATTTAATTGCTTTTCTGGGGAGTTTCACTTTCCTACATCCTCCAAACCTGGCAAAAATTTTTATTCTGAGCTTGATGAACCGGAGACTGGAAGTTACAGATACCACATGTCAACTTGTACTTTCACAGGAAAAACCATATTCAATTACATTCTTTACCAAATTAAACCATTTATCTAATGTCATAAAATGCCTTTGGAAGAAAAAAATAAACAACTGTAAACAGTTAATAAAAAAGAAAGCATCAAAATATTCTCCATCACGTCCTAGGTCAGACATTAACATTTTTTTTAAAGTTCCAAACACAGGTACATACACATATTTAGGCAGATTTTAAGCTTAAAACTCTGATTGTTTGTGTATTCATTCACTAAACAAATATTTATGAGTATAGACTATGTCATACACTAAACAGTTATGAGTAAGACAGATCAACTTCAAGGACTTTATAATAAGCTCACCAGCAAAGACTAGTAAAAATCTCTTAGGGCAGCAGCAAAAAAAAAAAACCCTTCTTGAAATAACACTTTAGTAGAAATCTAAAAGTGAGGAGGGGACTGTGGATTATTTTTTAAAAATATAAAAGCAAGTTATCAGAACATTTTAAGCAAAAAACAAATTATATATTGAAAATCACTTTCTACACAGAACTGAATATAAGGGAGGAAAAGCAGAAACAGAAAAACTAGTTACGAGATGAGAAGACAAATGCTATCTGTCTACTGTGCTATAGTGAAGGAAAAAAATGAATGGCTAGCATGATCATCACTCCAGATTAATTTTTTCCCCCTAGCATTTTCTGGCATGAAAAGTGGTGCATGGTACTGTCATTTAATGATGTCGAATGTGGAGGAGGGGGTGTTACCATGCATGCTGTTGTTCACTTGATTTTGTTTTTCAAGGGAGAAGACTGAAAAACCAAGATTAAGATTCTGAATAGCTACACAGATTTTTTAAAAAATCATTAGATGGTAACATTACTTTATAATCATTATAATTTATGAAATTAATTCAAATTTAACAGATTCAAGGGGTAAAAATTATTTATAGACAGAATACTTAACAAATCAACTTCATGGACACTTACCCTTTGGTCCACGGGACTTAACCCTTGTACAGTTTTTCCCTTCTTACTATGTTGTAAATTATCACAATCATATTCAACTTCTGGTTTCCCAATATCTCTGCAAAATGTGCATATCCAATCTCCACTAAACATAGAAACAGGCAATTAGTTCACAAATTTTATAAATACTGAGGAACCTTGTTCCCTAAAAGGGAGTCTCCTATTTATTTTCTCAATTTTTAGTTTTGAGCGGAAAGGCAGTTACTTTTCCGAGTCATCCTTCACATGACTGCCTCCTTGACAGCAATATAAAAATGGCACCTCTTGCCTTAAAAAGGAGTCTCTTTACTGGAAAATAGTTGCTATCCAGACACTGATTCTGAGGCACCAATATTATCATCACAAAGATCAAAATTTATAAATTAAAGAGATAAGAATTCCTCGTGTATCTTAAAATCTTTTGGCATGTATTACACAATGCTAAATATAGTAAAAGAGTGTTTAAAATAACTAGTTAAAGGCTTCACATACACTCTTACCAGCACTGTATCCTTTAACTCAACTGTTTAACTCAAACAATTTATTTGAATCAGAATTTCAACCAAACTATAGATGATAAATTCAAGCTTTTGTGGCAATGGGCTTGAGTGTGTTTGAGATTCTGAGGATGGCACAGGATAGCGCAGTGTTCAGATCGGCTCAAACTGCACCTAACAACAACAACATACAGTGCAAGTATTTTAAATGTAAATAGCATATTTACAAATAAATTAAAATATGCATATATACTAACTAGTTTGTCTATACGAATAGTTTATAAATCCCTCAACAAGTCATTCTGCTTTTCAGAGAAAAGCATACAGTGCCAAAATCCTGACAGCAGATGTCACTATCTAAAGTAAACACAAATATGGAAAGTCTTAATTTCAAGACCAAAATAACAACTTTATGTTGACGAAATAAAGAGGGGTCCAGTACCATCTCTGCAAAATTGCTATACCTCATAAGCTTTAGGTTGTACACTGATGGGGGGAGGGGAACCCAAACAAACCAAAAAACCCAAAATACCTCATTTCTGGGAACGTTTTATATAAATTTTCCAATCTAAAAGGCAGAATTTTTCGAAGAGAGTAGTACTGTTCAATTAAAATCACTGACTCTCAGAAATATAAGAAAAGTTAATTCTAATCTATAGGCAGAAAACAGTTTCCTTTTCCCACAGGAACACTGGCCTACTTTCACTCTTAAAAAAAAATTAAATAAAATGGGATGGCAGAGGTGGGAAAAGATCAATTAAAATCCAGACACTGCATGAACATGAAAATGTAAAATGTTAACTGGAAAGGGTCCAGAAGTTTTTTCATCCAAATCCTAACTCCTTTAGATACAGAAATTTAAAAACTAGGGACTCACTCAAGTTTCTTAAGTCAGTTCAATGCTGAATCACAATTAGACAACAACCCAATGGCATTCTCCATTTTATTAGTTGGCTCGTAAGACAAAATTTAATGCTTGAAATCCTCTCTTGCCATCAGCAGATCAAAATCGGTCTGATAACACTGTTCATATTTTCCTACATTCTATTCTTAATAATGTTTAGTTGAACTTCTCATTTAAGTAAGGAATTCATTATCCATTCATGTCAAAGTTAATGATTAAGAGCTATTCCTACTGGTTTATCTCAGAAAAGCGCTGTAAAATCTGCACACAGGCAATCATTACCAATTATTCATTTTCTGTGGTCTAGAGAAAACTGTTCCTTAAGATGTGCACGGGGAAACTATAATTTTAATATTCTTTATTTCATTAAGAAGTTGTCATTTTTTGTACACTGGAATTTTATATTCCCTACATATATTACAAGGTTACAAAATGTCTTTTACTTTAAATATTACCACAAAAGTCACTTCAGAGGGGAAAAAAGTTTCTGTGAAAAGACCGTAATTTGTAAAACATTGAATGTATTCTTACAAAACAGTGGTTTTCTTTTAATAGTGTTTTGAAAGATATGAAACTTTACAAACATAATTCTTTGGCTAACTAGTATTAACAAGCCAATTATGATAGGCCTTAAGATGAATGGCTCCAAGATCAAAATATTCCACTTCAGAAGTAAATGAATTAGTACCTTTCTACAGTTTCTTTGTCTTTTGTTCCTTTGTCTTTCATGATTTAGGTTTATCTAAGTTATTTCACACTGAGTATAAACTGAAGGTCAAAAGATAAAGTCAATTCTTTATGAACACAGACAGCACTTAGATCTTGGCCATTTTATTTCCCAGCTCTCATTTTTTTCTGACAGTGTTGCCAAAGAATAACAGGCTCTTTGTTTTATATAAATATTATGCCCTGGGGAACAATTAACCGGTTCTGGTTAATTTTCTGCTATTTCAAATGTAAAACTCTCCCTGCTCTCCTCCCACTCCAAATAATGAATTAATTCCCTGTTACCTTGGAAAGCTAAGAAGTGTTGGAACATGACAAGTTAGATGAAAGACCTTTGGACATTTTTCACAACACAGGAGATCCCCTCCATTCTGGCAGACAGCACACCAGTCTTCATTTGGGTCGTCATCTTTGCTGTTGCCATCTCCTCCAATCCTTGCCGACCTGTGCATGAGGCTTCGAACTGGGGATTTTCCATTAACAAGACTGCTGAGCGCTGACTGTTTGCAGCTTTCACTCATTTCGGTAGGTTCTGTTTTCACATGGTTTTCCAAGCTTGTTAAAGCATCCAACTCACTTTCCAAGTGCAAGTTGGTTGACAGAGGTGGTGTTAAGCTACTCTCAGGACTGCTCAACTAAAAAGAGAACAAGGAAACACTCCTGAAGATTCATTTAATCCTTAGGGTATGCATGTGTATTTAATATAAATATGCAGATAAAACTATTAAAAGTATCTTGTAAATTACACTAGTGACATAAAGGTGTGAAAATAAAAATGACTTAGGTATGTTAATAAGATTTTAGAAGGCCAGTGTAAAATTGGTTTTCTCAGAGAATAAGGAAATAATCAAAACCATTAAACATACACTAACTGGGAAAAAATATATAGTTGTATTTTTTTTCCTAGAGGGCATTAACCCTGTAGAAAAGACTACTTCTCATACCAGAATCTGCGGCATTGCATTTGAAAAACTTCTGAAAGTAGTACTCTCATCACCAATCATACTAATAACAATAATGTAGAGAAGATCATGAAAATGTAAAAGATAAATATATCACCTTTTTGCCCCATAGTGTTTTCCAAACACCATGGACTGTTTTCCAAACACCATGGAGTGTTTTCCAAACAAGTTCTAGATGAAAAAGCACCACCTCAAACAAGGTAATTACGAGGACTTCAGGTTTCTGAATCTGTATCTATAACTGAGCTTAATATACTAACTCTATAAGGTAAAATTCTAAATTCAAGTTATGTGGAAAGTGAGGTATGATCCAAGCAGAAGGAACAAATCAAAGATGGAAATTTCCAAGCAAATAGGAACTTCATGATAAATTTGAAAAATTACTGGATGTTCCAACTGAAGAAGTCTAGAATGGTTAATAATTCATAAGTCAAAAGGCTATCTTCCCATCACAAAATTCTTTGATCATTAAACTTCTCTTTCATGTTAACAGCCTTGAAGGGAAGCTTACTGGTCCAAGCTACCCAAGGATCTTCTTTGGCCTAAGAGTCAATGTCACTATCGAGATGATTAATGGACACAAAAGGAAGAAAAGCAATTTAGCACCACAGCGAATATACTGATGAGTTATAAATGCAACAATAACTTCAAATGAATGACTGACACAATGAAATATTTTATTTCACATTAATGAATGCTGTGTCTTGGGAAGGGGGGTTTGAGTTACAAAAAAAAAGTTAGGATTTATCCTATGCCAGTATTAAAAATTAATCGCTTCTCGGCCTTTTGGCCAAGATCAAGTGTAAAAATTAAAATATAAAGTAAATCTCCTCTACACTGACTCACTCCTCTGCCACATTTCAGAGACAGAATAATCATTACAGTAACCTACTTAAATCCCAGGTAGACTCACAGGGCAGCTTACCATGCAGGCACTCCTTCGCCCATCCTCTGTCTTTTCTTGTTTCACAGCTCCTGAAAAGCTACATATTTCATCCTCAGTTCCTGGTTCCTGCTTGACCTTCACTTGATCAGATTTGAAACCAAGATTTGTCTTGTCAGCAGTTCTCCCTGATGATCCACAACTAAGAAAAAGACAAATGTATTGGCATATGTAGAAAGTAAGTTTCCTATGGATAAATAATTTATCAACATTCTAGCATATAAGGACACCCCAAGACACAGGGAAGTGTAATACAGCTTCAAACTACAAAAATGAGAATCACAGGAAGGGGCTTATTGTTGTTTTGTTGTTTAATGCTGTCTATCAAGTTGAGTGAGACTCACAGACTCTTATGAACAACAGATCTTAACTCTGTCCTATTCTTAATCATCCTTCTTATCAAAGACACATTTAAGTTTATTGCTGCAGACACTGTATCTCAGTCCATTCTTCCTCTCCTCTGATGACTCTTCACTTTTCCAAGGAACAGTCTCACCTAAATAATATGTCAAAAACATTTGAGATGAAGCTTTACCATCATTGCCTCCAAGGAAGTTGCACTTTCACCAGGACTTGTCTGTTCTTTTGGCAGTTGGTGGGATATTCAGCACTCTTCTCCAACACCACACTCATCAATTTTTCTCCTGTCATCCTTATTCATTGTCCAGGTTTCAGATGCATAGGTGACTAGCAGGACTGTTGTTTGAATCAGATGCACCTGAGTCTTTACACTGACACCAATGTTCTTCAGGACTCTGGTGAGATTCTTGACAGCAGACAGTGTTATACATCTCTTCATCTCCTGACGGCTGGTAGTATGAGTGTTGACTGTGTATCTAACCAAGATGAAATAATTGACAATTCTATTTTTTCTCCATCTATCATAATGTTGCCTACTGGTCCAGTGGTGAGGACTTTTGTTTTCTTGATACTGAGATGTAATCTATATGTAAGGAATTGATTAGACAATGTAATTCAGGGATGTATTCTATCTCCATACCTTTTCAATCTATATGCAGAATAGATCATACAAGACGGTGGGCTATACGAGGAAGAATGTGGCATCAGGATTGGTGGAAGAGTCATCAACAACCTGCATTATGCAGATGACACAATCCTGCCTGTGTCAGCCTGAGGAGGACCTGAAGTGCTTGCTGCAGAAGGTCAAGGACTGTAGCCTCCTATATGGATTGAAGCTCAACATCAAGAAAACAAAAGATTCTCACCACTGGGCCAAATGGCAGCATCAGTATGGATGGTGAAGAGACTGAGATAGTTAACAGTTTTAGTATACTTTGTTCCACAGTCAACCCTCTTGGTAACAGCAGCCAGGAAATCAAGAGACGAATTGCCTTGGGAAAAGTCAGCCGTGAGGGACCTCTCGAGTACTGAAGAGCAACAACGTCATGCTGGAGACTAAGGTGTGCCTGATCCGGGCTATAATCTTCGCAATTATGTGCTATGCATCAGAGAGTTGAGCAGTGAATAGGGATGACAGAAAGAGAAATTGATGACTGTGTGTTGTGGTGCTGGAGAAGACTGTTGAATATACCATGGACTGCTAGGAGAACAAACAGGTTTGTCGTGGAGAGGGTGAAGCCAGAATGCACCTTGGAGTCAAGGATTCTGAGGCTGCGTCTGACATACTTTGGGCATATTGCTAGGAGGGACTGGTCCTTGGAGAGGGACATTATGTTTGGCAGAGTGAAGGGGTGGCGAAGGAGAGGAAGACCTTTGATGAGATGGATTGATTCTATGACTGAAGTGGTGGGAATGAGTGTATTTGAGATGGCTAGGTTGGCACAGGATAGAACAGCATTTAGAGCTCTTGTACACAGGGTTGCTATGAGTCACAAGCGACTCGATGACAAGTAACAACAACAATCAGTGGAAATTACTGCTATAAAGACAAAAAGTCTACAAATGATCATATAAAAAAACACGTGATTTTAACAAATAAAAATTAATTTTTAAAAAGTGAATCAAACTTTTAAAAGAGTGTAACAGCATATTTTAAACTGAAATACAGCAAATCACTTAAGGGGTCTAAAAAATAGCCATATTCCAAGGCCAGCAGGGTAGACTTGTTTTTCTTTATAAAACTAGTTTTCAACTCTTTTTTACCCCTTAACATATGAAAAACAACATCAATAATAGTGTTGTATGAATGCACTTCAAAGAAAAGTTATTTTCCCTTTTAGGGTCAGAAGATATGGGAAAGGAATAAGGAGTAGAATATAATCCATAATGTTCTTAAGAAAGAAGATTAATTTTATGCTAATGTAGCTAGGCTATGATTATCAGTAGCTTGGCAAATACTAAGTAATCATCATTAATTCTGTGAGTAATTACTGTAAAGCGTTTTCTTGTGGGTATGGCCTGCCTCCAGTATATAGATGGACACTTTGTCAAACTCACTTTCTTGATTTTAAACTGTCATCATTATTTTAAAAAGTCACATCCATTCTAGTTTCACCTGGTTGGTCATGAATGAATTAATTCAAAGTCCTGCCCCAAATAGTGTTCATTCCTAAAATGAACAGGATTTCTAAGAAAAACAGAAGATTCTAGGTTCCAAATAGGAAATACAAACGATAAAGCTGGAAATATCTTTTCATATCGAAAAACATGGAAGCTTTCAAGGATTACTTGAAATTTTATCAAAAGGACCAAATATAAATGCCAGAATTTTTTTAATTAAAAAAAAAGGACTAAATAATTAAGTTGAAAAAGTTCTAATAGGTCAAAGGGAGAATAGTTAATAAAAAGAAAACTTATTACAACTGAAGGCTGCCCAAGAAATTATGAAAACAGGTAAAAGAGGGAGGAAAAAAAGAACTGTCTTATATTGCCTATCTTATAACCAAAAACCAGAGCTCTGGCACTATAGTGCATTATATATCAGGTGACTAAAGGTGTGCACTTTGAATTTATCAGATATTCCTCTCCAGAAAGATGAGTTGTCTCCTTCCAAAAAGATTTACAGCCTTCGGAAACCTGAGTGTGTCAGAATCAATTAGATGGTAGCAAGTAGTAGGTACAATCAAACAGTGAATGATAGGAACGTAAGCTTTATAGGACAGTTACTCAAAATTATTAAGAAACAATACTTTAATTAAAATGAGCATTCCCTTTAAATCCCTAACAAAAGAAGTGTAACTCATTGATACTGAATGAGAATCGATTTACAGCTAAGCCTCCATTATGGTTCCAAGGCTTTATGTAAAGCACATGGGAGGAAACTGCCATTTTTCTCCTGAGACTGGTGGTGGATCTCAACTACCGAAAAGGCACAGCCTTTCAGTTAGCAAGGCAATGTGCTACAGATTAGACAACCAGCATTCTTGAACTAAGCATCATCCTTTCCAACCACTGACAAAGTAAAGACCTAGTCAATGACCAGGAATAGTGACACCTGTGGTCGTTCGGTGTCATCTAGTCTGCTTTAACTCAGGGCCACTACATAAAGCAGAACAAAATCCCATGGTTCCTATGCCATTCTCACAATCTCTACAGTACACAGACTTAGTCACTGTTGTCAGTTCACCTTACTGAGAATCTCTATTTGGCCGCACACCCAGAAGCGGATAGCGTGGAGGAAAGGTCACAGGAGGGTAATTCTACTCTGCATCCGGGATCTCCATTTCTGAGGGCTGGGACCAGTCTGCTGTCCTGGGAGAGAATCTCTATTTCACTGGCACTTTTCAAGCATGAAGTACTTGCCCCAGCACTGGTCCCTTTTGAGAATATGTGAGATTTTTGAGAGTATGTGAGATTAAGTTCTTCAAGAAGATACATGCTTATTCCTTTGGTAGCCCCCAATATTATCCATATTCTTTGTATTCCTTCTTCACCGTCCAACGCTCAGATGGATATGAAACAAATGAGATTACTATGTGCAACTTAGTCAACAAGTGGTATCCTTTCCCCTTTGTATTTTAAAGAGGTCACTCAGAACATATATGCCCAATGCAAAATATCATCTAATTGTGCCCTGATTCAATAGGGTCCAAGTAAAATGAGTAATTATCTTGAACTTTTTTCCAATTATAATATTACTTATTTATCCAGATGTCTATTTTCTTTATGTTGAGGCGTAATCCATACTAAAAGCTGTATTCTTTGATCTTCTACAGTTAGGTGTTTGAAGATCTATTCATTTTTAGCAAGCAATGTTATATTTTTTATTTATTTAAGATGTTAATGAATCTACCTTCAAATCATGATGCCAAGATTATTCTTCATATAACCCTGCTTCTCAGATGCCTAACAACCATAGCTGAAAATATCCTTCACAAAAAGACTGAATAGATATGGTGAAATAATATAATCCTAATACACATCCCTCCTGATTCTGAACTGCAGACTAGCCTTCTGTTCTATTCAAATGACTGCCTGTTGGTCTGTATAAAGGTTCCAATGAGCGTAATTAAGTGTTCTGGAATACCCATTCTTAGCAATGTTGTTATTGTTGATTGCCTTCGAGTCGAGCACGACTCATAGTGACCCTATGAACAAAAATCTGATACCCTTCTACAACTATCAACATTTATCAAAGTTCATAAAGTTTCTGGAGGAATGTTGTTTAGAAAGTGGATGCCTCTACTGCTTCCAAAACTGTCATAGTATGTTATTATACTCATGTACCATTGAGTCACCTACGATTGTACAGTGACCCTATGTATAGCAGCTCTGAACCCTTCCCTGTTCTTAGTCAGTCTCACTAACTCCAACACACCAACCACCATCACGCATTACTGTATCAATCCATTTCATCCTGGATCTCGCTCTCCTGAGCTGTCCATCCAGCCTTCTGAGCATGATGTGTTTCTCCAAGGACCGATCTCTTCTGGCCACATGCCCAAAGTAAGTGAGGTGGAGGTTCAAAATCCTAGCTTCCAAGGGGAGACTTGGTTTCACCCTCTCCAAGAGAGACGTATTTGTTTTCGTGGCAGTCCATGGTATGTTCAAGACTCTTCGCAAGCACCACAGCGTCGAAGGCATCTATTCTTCTTTTGTCATCCTTAGTCACTGTCCAAATCTCTGAAGCATATTAAGTAATTGAGAAAACCATGGCCTGGATTATGCATGATATTGTTGTTGTTATGTGCCGTCGTGTCGCTTGCGACTCGTAGCGACCCTATGTACAACAGCCCTAAACTCTGCTCTGTCCTATGCCAATCGCAATGTCTCCGACACACCCATCCCGATTATCCCAGTCACTGAAGCAAGCCACCTCATAGAGGGCCTTCCCCTCCTGTGCTGTCCCTCCACCATACCAAGCATGATGTCCCTCCTTATAACACGTCCAAAGTATGTTAAATGGAGCCTCAGAATCCTTGCCTCCACGGAGCCACCCGGTTTAACACTCTCCAGGACAAATCTGTTTGTTTTCCTAGCAGTCCACGGTACATTCAATACTCTTCTCCAGCACCACAGCTCAAAGGCATCAATTCTCCTTCTATCCCCCTTAGTCATTGTCCAACTCTCTGATGCATAACAAGTGATTGCAAATCCATAGCCTGTATCAGATGTACCTTAGTTTCCAGAGAGATACCATTGCTCTTCAGTATTTTGGAGAGGTCCCTAACAGCACTTTCCCATCACAATACCTCTTTTAATTTCCTGGTTATTGGTGCCAGGAGTGTTGACTGTGGAGCAAAGCAAATTAAAGATCTGAACAATCTCAATCTCTTCACCATCCATCCTGATGCTGCCAATTGGTCCAGTGGTGAGAATCTTTGTCTTCTTGACATTGAGCTTCAGTCCATATTGGAGGCTGCAGTCCTTGAACCTCTGCAACAAGCGCTTCAGGTCCTCCTCAGTTTCAGCAGGCAGGGTTGTGTCATCTGCATAACGCAGACTGTTGATAGATTTTCCACCAAGATAGATCTTCCACCAATCTTGAACCCACATTTCTCCTCATAGCGTTCAGCCTCCTGGATAATCTGTTCTGCATACAGGTTGAAAAGGTAAGCATACCTTCCTTTGTATTTAAGCTGACATCATTGCTGTCCAGCACTCTGAAGAGGTCCATGACAGCAGATTTTTCCAATGAAATTTGTCTTTTGATTTCCTCTGAGTATGAGGCAATGGTGATAAAGGAGGAAGTGCAGGATGCTCTGAGGACTTGGCAAAAAATAACGCCCCAGGAATTGATGGAATACCAATTGACGTATTTTGGCAAACAGATGCTGCCCTGCATATGCTCACCAACTTGTGCCAAGAAATCTGGAGGACAACTACTTGACCAACTGACTGGAAGAGATCCTTATTTATTTCCATTCCAAAACAAGGTGACTCAACAGAGTATGGAAATTACCGAACACTATCACTAATATAATACACTAGCAAAATCCTGCTTTAGATTATCCACAAAAGACTTGAACAGTACACTGGCAGAAATACAGGCTGGGTTTAGAAGTCGTGGCACTAGGGACATTATTGCCAATGTCAGACTGATATTGACAGAGTACCAGAATAATGTCCATCTGTGTTTCATTCACTATGCAAAGGCATTTGACTGTGTGGATCACAATAAATTGTGGCTAACCTTGAGGAAAATGGGAATCTCAGAGCACTTGATTGTGCTTACACAAAACCTATACTTGGTCCAAGAAGTAGTCCTCAAAACAGAGCAAGGAAATACTGCATGATTCAAAAACAGGAAAGGAGTGCATCAGGGATGCATCCTGTCTATGAATATACAGAACAGATCATTTGGGAAGCAGGGCTTTATGAGAAGGAGTGTGGTATCAGGATTAGAGGAAGACTCATCAACAACCTATGATATTCAGATGACACAACCCTGCTTGCTGAAACTGAGAAGGACCTGAAGCACTTAATGCAAAAGATCAAGGACTGTAATCTGAAATCTGGATTGATGCTCAACATCAAGAAAACAAAGATTCTCATCACTGGGCCAACTGGCAGCACCAGGATAGATGGAGAAGAGACTGAGGTTGTTAACAATTACAGCTTAGCAATGTTAGTCCTAATTAGTCCACACAGTATAATGCCTTTGCATTATCAATAAAACACAATTAAACATTTTCCTGGTGTTCTTTGCTTTTAGTCAAGATCAACTTGTTGTTAACAAGGATATCCTTTGTTTCACAGACTCTTCAGAATCCAGTTTGAATTTCTGGCAGTTACATTATAAATATACTATTCAAGGTTTTTTTGGGGTTTTTCGTTTGGTTTTTTTCTTCCCCGCTTCTTTTTTCTACCTTCAGGAAGATTTCACTTGTATGGCACAATAATGATATTATTCAATAATTTGTATACTCTGCCGGTTTATCTTACTTTGAAATGGGGAAAAAATATGGGTCTTTCCCACTCAGCTCGCCAGGTAGCTCCCTTCCAAATTTCTTGGCAATGACAGTAGGCATGTACAGGGGTGCATCTGTTTGTTCAAGCACCTAAATTGGCATCTGTCAACTCCAGGGCCTTGTATTTTTAAAATGCCTTCAGTGTAACTTGGACATCCCCGTTCTTGATCATCAGTTGGTTTGTTTTGTTGTTTTTTAAAAAAATTTATTAATTTTAATGAACACTTACAGAGATTCTGAATTTCCATTCATTCACTGTTGCACTTTTCTCCCTGCCCAGCCCTTCCCCGCCAGTTCACTCCTCTCTTTGAAAAGCAAAAGAAAAATTCCTTATTTAGTATACAATCCCCCCGCAACCCACCCATCGCCCCAGTCCATTCCATTATGTAATCTTAATTCTGGATAACCATAATACCCTATCACATATCACTTTTAAATGTTTCTCTCCCTCATCTGTTTCAATGCAGTATACGTAATTTACCCAGTTTTTCTCAGTCTTACCCCAACCCTGCTATCAGTCCCATTATACAACAGTGGCACCATGCAGTATTTGTCCTTTTGTGACAGAGATATTTCACTCAGCATAGTAAAATCCCATTCTTCAACGAGATGGAAAAGGTAATCTCCAGTTTCATTTGGAATGGAAAGAAGCCCTGAATAAGCAAAGCACTCTTTAAAAATAGAAAAAAGGCAGGAGGCATCTCACTCCCTAATTTCAAATTCTACTACACTGCCGTGGTGGTTAAGACAGCATGGTACTGGTACAATGACAGACATACAGGTCAGTGGAATAGAATTGAGAACCCAGAAATCAGTCAACTGATTTTTGACAAGGAGATGAAATCAGTTAAGTGGGGAAACGACAGCCTTTTAAACAAATGGTGTTGGCAAAATTGGAAAAATATCTGCAGAAGACTCAAGCAAGATAAATCTCACTCCATATACAAAAACCAACTCAAGGCGGATCATGGATCCAGGACTAAAACCAAGTAATATAAACTTCATTAAAGAAAAGCTTGGAAGAACTCTAGTTGTCCTAATCAACAACATAAAGAGTCTTCCAAGTATCCTGAAAGATCTACAACCAGAAGATTCTTCTAAGAATCAAATCCCTATGCACATCTAAAAACCTCTCCAACAGGGTAAAAAGGGAAGCCAGACTGGAAAAAGTATTTGGGAATGACATGAAAGATAAGGGACTTATATCTAGAATTTATAAAATACTTGAACACCACAAGATAAAGGTAAATAATCCAATAGAAAAATGGGCACAGGATATAACAGACACTTCACCAAAGAAGACATTCAGATGGCCAACAAGCACATGAAGAAAAAAATGTTCAAAATCCCTAGCTCTAAGAGAGATGCAAATCAAAACAACTATGAGGTATCATCTCACCCCAGTCAAAATAGCAAAATTTAACAGAACAGCAAGCAACAAATGCTAGAGAGGTTGTGGAGAAACTAGAACCCTTATTCACTGTTGGTAGGAGTGTAAAATGGTGGAACCACTGTGGAAAGAGGTGTGGCGCTTTCTCAAAAAGTTGCAAATAAAGATACCATTTGACCCAGCAATTCCAATATTGGGAGTATACCCTAAAGAGACCACAACCGACATCCAAGCAGATATATGCACATCCATGTTTATAGTGTCTTTGTTCACAATAGCAAAGAGTTGGAAACAGTCTAAGTGCCCATCAACAAACAAATGGATAGAGAAGCTGTAGTACATTCACACAATAGAATACTATGCTGCATTGAAAAACAAGGAATTCATGCAATATTATTCAAAATGGGTGACCCATCAGTTCTTAATCATCTGTTCTCTCCTGAAACAGTGAACATTAAGTTAATTCTTTTTTTATGTATTATATGATACAGTTTTCCTACTCTCTTGATTTTTTTTCCTCCATGGTTTAATATTTTGTGCATGGAATCCTTCAGCATTGCAACTTGATGACTGATCTAGTCACTTTACCTTGAGAAATGTCAAATAATTTCCGTTTTTGGCACTTTAATTCTAATACTTTGCTTTGTATTCACAATCCTTTGTCAAAGATTTCTTTGAAAATCTCCTATTTGGCTTTATTTTGTCTATTTACTTTAGATTGTCTAGATTGAAGAGCAAGTTTCAGAGTCTCTTCTGAAATCGATTTTCCTTCTAGCCTGTATTTTTTTATATTTATCATGTATGATTTTCATGGGGGAAAACACTTTTCTAAGTGGTACAGTACTTGTTTGTCAGTTTTCTTTACTAATATAATTTGGGATTGCTCTAATACTGAAATCTGTGCCACTGGTATGTCAAATGCCATAAGGGTTACCCATTGTGGACAGGTTTTGGTGGAGCTCCCTGATTAAGACAAACTAAGAAGCAGAATAAGCCTAAATAAAAGGCCTTTGAAAACCCTATGAACAGAGATGAAATGACCCGGTGACTGCTGCAATGGGCTCTTGTGTGTCAGGAAGTGTGAAGTTGGCACAGGATAGAGCAAGTTCAGAGCTTTGGTTCATAGGGTTGCTATGAGTCCACCTTGACTCAACAGCACTTTACAACAACAAATGATGTCTATGCACAATTTGTCTGCTCATTAGTTTACAATGAATCAATTCTATTCATGTGATTGTCTTTAAATTCTGGTGGGATGTACTAACCTCGTATCTCGGCCTTCATAGACTTGTTTTCATTTTCTCCAGCTTCATTTTGAACTTGTGTATGCAACTCATGATCTGTTCCATGATCATTCTATTCTCTGGCCTTGTTATAACTGGTGATATTGAACTACCCAAACTGTCTCTTTCCATTGATGGGATTCCAATACATTTGCCATTTATATTTTATAAGAAGAGTATTTGCAATGAATAAGTCATTGGTTATTTATAATTCTGTCATCCCATCTCTGACCTGTCTATCCACCAAGGCCATATTTTACAACTACCAGTCCTTCTTTGTTGTGAACATTTGCATCCCAATTGCATTTTATTTCAATTAATAATCAAGATTATTAAAATATCCTGATTGCATGTTCCTTCAATTTCAAACTAAAAGTTGGTAGAAATCCTCCATATTTTTTTCTTCTTCTTCGGTTTAGTGGTTGGTGAATAAATCTGAATAATATTTGTATAATAGTCTACTTTTAAAAATATTTTCTCTTTTCCATAACAAAAAGAAAAAATATTAAGTTATTAATGATGTCATAATACTCACCTGCCTCGACTGCCAGTACTAGAGGTACTAGGGGGTCTCACAGGTGTGTGAGAGTTAGGTAAACCTAAAAAATAATAATCCAAAATAAGTTACATGCATATAAGAAAATTAAAATTTACTATTAGAGACAGAATTCAAAATTATCACAATGTAATTCAGCATTTCTGGTTAATAAGACAGATTCCTTAAGGCAGGACGGCATGTATAAACCACTGGCAGACATTAAGCCACTTTCTCTCAGCAAGCCTAAACACTTTTTCAGAATTCTTCTGAGAGTAGTACTATGCAATCAAAACTAACAAATAAAACAGATGGTGTCCTGCCATTACTCTACAGTCACTTGACAAAAAATACCATACTGAGATTTTCATGAATAACTTTCACAAATCCAGAAGTAAGTCCATTAAAGCTAAAAAAATTAAGTGATGGTACACTCACCCAAATCACACATATAAACTCAAACTATTCTAGAATTAATTAACTGGTCAGATACAGAAAAAATTACATTTTATACACTTGAGGAAAGTATAGTTCATAAGCATTTCTAAACTATTTATTTACCTGATTGGAATTGCTTCAACCATTGATTCTTACTAGTCTCAACTGAATCACTTGACATTAAGGTTAATTTTGAAAGACATCTACATCCACATAAAAAGATTAGTCAAACTTTAACAGCTGCTGGTTTTGTTAGGTGTCATCAAGTCATCCAATTTATAGTGACCTATCTTAGTAGTATGAAACTGTGCTGCAATCCTAAAGGTATATAGCTCAAATCCACCAACTGCTACACGGGGAAAGGATAAGCAATCTCTTCTTATGTGATTTACTGCCTCTGAAATCCCACTAGAGGATCAGCTATGAGTCAGTTCCAACCTGATGGCACACAACAACATATACAACAGATCTAAATCTAGCTCTATCCTGCACCACCCTTACAATCTCCACTGTGTTCAAGTTCACTGTTGCAATCTCTGCATCACTGACGGTCTTCCTCCCTTCAGTTTTCCACTTTTTCAAGTATGAAGTCCTTCTCCAATGACTGGCCTCTCAGTGCAAAAAATGTGAGAAAAAGCCTTGCCATCCTTGGATCTAAGGAGCACTCTGGCTTCACTTCCTCCAAGCCAGACTTGTTTGGTCTTTTGAAAGTACATGGGATATTCAATGTTCCTCTCTAATCACTGTCCAACTTTTGCATGCATATGAAACAAATGAAAATACCATGGCTGGAACAGGCGCATCTTAGTCTTTAAACTGACTTCTTTAACACTATTCTTAACAGGTTCTTCTTATAGTGCAAATATCTTTTGATATGATTACTGTTACCAAAGGGTAGCTCAAAAAGACAAAGCAAAGTATTATAATGCAGTGTGCAGATAATTAGAATAGGAAAATAACAAGGGAAGCAGCTGCTAGGCATCTCTCAAATGGAAAGAACTGAAAGCAAATTCAAGCTTAAATACTTAGAGATGCTATGGGCAAAATCTTCAACGATCCAGGAAAAATCAAAAGAAGATGGAGGAATACATGGAATGACTGTAACAAAAAGAATTGGCTGACACTGCAGTACTTCAGGAAGTATCATACAATCAAGAGCCAATGCTAATTAAGTAAGAATTTCAAGCTGCACTAAAAAAAAAAAAAGATACCCCAGGAATCTACAGGATACCAAATGACACATTTTAAATGACAGATGTAGCCCTGGATGTGCTCACCAGTCTTTGCCAGAAGATTTGGTGGATAGGGCCTGGGAAAATGACAGAAGGGATCCATATTCATTCCCATTCCCCAAAAAGGAAATTCAGCAGAATATAGAATAACATCATTAATATCACATGTACGTAAAATACTGCTGAAGATCGTTCAAAAGCAGCTAAAAGTACATAGAAACCTGCCCAAAGTCCAAGTTGTGTTTATAAAAGACCAGGCACTGGGCATATCACTGCTGATGTCAGACGGATCCTAGCTGAAAGCTAAGAAATTGGACTATGTGGATCATTACAAGTTATGGCTAAAATTAAGAACAGGAAGCTTATACAAAATCTATTCCTAGCCTAAGAAGCTGTTGTGTGAAGAGAGCAAGGAAACACGAATGGTTTAAAACTAAGAAAGATATGCATCCAAGTTGTATCCTCTCTCCACGTTAATTCCATCTGTACACTGAGTAAACCACTGGAGAACCTGGACACTAGGTAGAATGTGGCATCAGAACTGGAGGAAGATTCATTAATGATCTTTATTATACAGATGCCACAACTTTGCCTGCTTAAAGTAAGGACTTGAAGTGCTTGCTGAAGAAGATCAAACATTGAAGCCTTAAATATGGATTGCATCTCAACAACATGAAAACAAAAATTCTCACCACTAGACAGGCAATATTACAAGAGATGAAGATTGACAGTGTCAACAACTTCATCTTACTGGGATCCACAATCAGTACACTTGGTACCTGCAGTCAGGAAATCAGGAAATGTAACGTACTGGTAAAGACTGCAGTCTGGGACCCCTCCAAATTATTGGGGAGCAATAATGTTAAGTTTGAGGACTAAGGTATGTCTGATTCAGGCCAGGGTCTTTTCAGTCACTTACTTATATGCTGCAGTGTTAGAGCAAAGCATTGAATATCCCTTGGACTACCAAAAGAACAGATAAAGTCTTCGAGAAAGTGCAGCCAGAATGCTCCTTGGAGGTAAAAATGATTATTTTTCATCTCATACTTTGGGCATGTTGCCAGGAGAGGCTATTCCTTGGAGAGGATCATCATGTGTGGGAAGGCAGAGAGATAAAAAGACTTTCACCAATTGGATTGACACAATGTGGTGTCAGAAACTTTGTTAATGAGGTTCCCTAGCCCCAGCTGGGGGAATGATCTCCAGCAACTTTAAATTCAAACACATGGTCTCACAAATCATCAACAGCTGTAGGATCAATATAACAGAGTGCTCTCCACAATGTGGGGTGTCTGAAAACACCAACACAGGAGTAGCAGCATGACTATTGTTAACTTAGCCCAAGCCTGCTGGAGAGAAGCTGTCTGGACTAAGAAATTGTAAATGGTGAACTAAGTAAGCATCCAGCTGCACCCAGTCTGGCCCATTGCTCAGTTTCTACAAAAAACAAGCTAGCATACCTACAGTCACATATGTCATTACCCTGATGGGTATGAGTCTGTGGAGGACCTTCTGACAAATCACCAAGCCAAATGCACATAGAGGAATGGGGAACTGAGCCGTGGATGGAGCTGTTAATGTTAGAAATTAGGAATTTATACAGTTGGTTAAGCTTCAGGGACTACGCTGACCTAAGACTTTTTCTAAGAAGTCTGTTATTAATCTTAGCAGAATGAATAATAAAAACACATAGTGACTGCAGCTCAAGTGTGTCACAGATTGTGAGGATGGCAAAGGATAGGACAGGGTCCAGATCTGTTCCTCAAAGGGTCACTATAAGCCATACTCAACTCAGCAGTGATTAATAAAAACAACTATGGGAGGTCTGGTGGCTAGTGTTAAGAAGCCATGCTGAAACTCCTAAGGCACACATCAGGTGTTCCATGTAAGATGGACAATCTCTTTCCACAGTATTTACTTTCCATGAAAACCCTCTGAAGGGTCACCAATGAGTTGGTCCAACTCAACAGTACCCAAGAGCAGTACCACCACAACCATGGGTACTGAGAATCCAAGAAAAATGAAATCCTTGAAAAAGATCTTTTTTAAAAAAAAAACCTTTCTCCATTTTCACTTTCTGCAAGCTCGGTTGTGTCATCTGCATAGTGCAGGATGTTGATGAGTCTTCTTCCAATACTGGTGCCACATTCACCTTTTTATAATTGAGCTTCTAGGAGTATTTCCTCAGCTTATAGGTATAGTTAAAGAATACAACCCTGAAAACAAATCTTTTCGGACTTTAAAGTATGTAATACCCTCTTCTTTTGTTCAAACTGCTTCCTGGTTCACATAAAGGTTCTAGCTGAGCACAATTACGGTTCTGGCATTCTCAATGTTATTCATAATTTGTTATGATGCATACAGTTGAATGCCTTTGCATAGTTCAATGAAACAAAAACAAATACCCTTCTGATATTCTGTTACCAGCTAAGATCCACCTGACCTCAGCAATGACAATGACATATCGGGTTAATTTGTTTCAATCCAACAAACATTATGTAAAGTAATAGTGTGTGGTTTTTTTTAAAAAAAATCCTTTAAAAACAATCAAAAGAACTGAGGAAAAACAAGGAAATTTTCAAAACTGCCCATTTAAAACTAAACCTTAAATTTACTGGTAAAGTTTAATTGAATCCTGTTGGTTTGGTGGGCAAGGAGTTATGCAGCCAACCCAAAGGCTTGCAATTTGAATCCATCAGCTTGCTCTGTGGCATAAAGATAGAATATTCTATGCAATTTGCAGCCTTTGAACACCCACTAGAGGTTCAGAAAGGAGTAGACTTAATAACAGCAATGAACTGAATAAGAATTTTATGGGGAGAAATCTTATTTTAATGTTTGCCAGTAAATTCAATCAAGCTTCTTTTAAAATTGCAATCTCAACATTTACTATCTTTTCCTTAATTCTTTTGTCTTTAAAAAATAATTTTTGAAAATTCATTACTTTCAAAAGTTTGGTTTGAATCAAAGAATTCCTAACTGATCATCTGTATTGTAAAAATACAACATGGGAAACGTATGCATCTACAGAGCTAGCAAAGAATGTGAATATGTAATAGCCTAGTTTGGGTATAGAGGAAGGAGTACTTTAAACTTCTGAACACTGTTGTTGCTGTTATTAAGTACTGTCAAGCTGAGTAAGACTCAGTAATTTAAGAAAAACGGGGTCTCTGTCCTATCCTGTAACATCTTCATTCATCTCAGATACACTAGAGCCCACAGCTACACTCACTGATGGTTCCTCTCTTTTGCTGACCTGTTACCATTCCAAACAGGATGTCCTTTTCCAAGGAATAGCCTCTCATAGCAACACAACCTGGGGAGCTCTAGTGGATTAGTGGTAAGAAATTGCACTGCCATTCAGACACATGGGTTCAAATCCTCCAGCTGCTCTGCTGAAACAGAGGCGTTATCTCCTCCCATGCAATTATCTGCATGCTTCTGAATATCTGCTGGAGGGTTAGATATGAATCAATCTCAACGTGATGATACTCAACAACAGCAACAGGGCCAAAGCATATCAAACAAAGTTTTGCCACCCTCTAAGGGGCACTCTGCTTTCTCCAAGACATGTTTGTTCTTCTGGCGAGGCATGGGAATATTCAGTACTCTTCTTCAAGATTACAACTCAAAGGCATTGATTCTTCTCTTGTCATATACTATCCAGCTCTCAGCATAACAGATGACTGGAAAGACTACGGCTTAGAATAGGCACACTTGCCTTTAGACTGACATTATTGCTCTTTAAGACATTGGAGAGGTCCCAGACAGCAGACCTTCTACAATCCTGTATGTTTCCAGATCTCCTCGCTTCTGGTACCAAGGGTGTTATTTAATCTATATTGAAGGTGGCAATCTTTGGATCCTCTGCAGCAAGCACTTCATGTCCTCCTCGCTTTCAGCAAGCGTGAGCTATCTGCATAACACAGGTTGTTGATAAGTTTTCTACCAATTCTGAGGAGATACTCTTTATAAAATCCAGCTACTCAAATTATTTCTTTAGCATAGAGATTAAAGAGGTTTGGAGAAAGTAGATTACAGTTAGATTACAAAAAGAGAGCAGTGTAGATTACAAATATATATATATAAAATAAAACAATCCTTCCAAACTGCTGAAGACTGTTAACACTACTAATACCAAAAGACAACGCCCTTTTTTGTGGTTTTATTTTTTTTGTTTGTTTTTTAGGTGCTAAAGAAAAGACTTAATTTGTTTTACCTGATGAGCCAGGAGAGAGTGCTGAGGGTCCTGGGGAGGGATTCATGGTGCTTGTAGGCTGTGGGGGTAGGTGGCTGCCTGAGATATATCTGCTTAGTAGATTATCTAAACTACTCGAACCAGCATCTTCCAACTAAAGAAAAAGAAAAATTTTACCCTGAGTAAAACAGGAAGTTATTGTATTACCTTAAGTTTACAGTTAACAAACACACTATAAAATACTAAATTCTGCTTAAATGTAGTCTCCTTGGGTTCCCCTGAAAATATGTATCAAATTTATGTGCATTAGAATTAATTTTATACAACAAATAATGCCCAACTAACTACCCAATACAAAGCCAAATAATCCACTATATCCTATGTATACAATCTACCCTGAAAATTATTCCAATATACTTGTAAATATTCATGTTTTGAGTCTCCTTTCTATTATTTTAGGTCCATATTCAAATTCATCCACCTACCAGAAATCTGATCATGTAAACTAGCTTTTAAGCTTTAATAATTTCTTATAGTTAATTAAAAGCCTTTGTTGTGGTTATGTGCCGTTGAGTAGCTTGCGACTCATAGCGACCCTATGTACAACAGCCCTAATCTCTGCTCTGGCCTGTGCCAATCACACTGTCTCCGATACGCCCATCCCAATTATCCCAGTCACTGAATCAATCCACCTCATAGAGGGCCTTCCTCAAGCATGATGTCCCTCTCTAAGGACCGGTCTCTCCTCACAACATGTCCAAAGTATGTTAGACGGAGCCTCAGAATCCTTGCCTCCAAGGAGCCACCCGGTCTAACCCTTTCCAGGACAAATCTGTTTTCCTAGCAGTCCATGGTATTCTCAATACTCTTCTCCAGCACCACAGCTCAAAGGCTTCAATTCTCCTTCTATCCTCCTTGGTCATTGTCCAACTCTCTGATGCATAACAAGTGATTGCGAAGACCATGGCCTGTATCAGACGCACCTTAGTCTCCAGAGAGACACCATTGCTCTTCAGTACTTTGGAGAGGTCCCTAACAGCAGACTTTCCCATGGCAATGTGCCTTTTAATTTCCTGGCTGCTGGTGCCAAGACTACTGACTGTGGAGCCAAGCAAACTAAAGCTGTGTACAATCTCAATCTTTTCACCATCCATCCTGATGCTGCCAACTGGTCCAGTGGTTAGAATCTTTGTCTTCTTGACATTGAGCCTCAATCCATATTGTAGGTTGCAGTCCTTGACCCTTAGTTTAACATAAAAGGTTTTTCATCACCCAAACAAAAGGGGCAAGCAATAGCTGAGCTCTTTTCTGACTTAGATGTAGAAGGATAAAGCCAGAGAACATGGCACTGTGATTTTTGGGCTGTTCCTAATTTGAATACAAACTTCCTAATCTTTAAAACATCCTGCCTACAACATGGAACTGTGATAATTAAATGAGAAAATATTTGTGTACAAAAAGATAGTGTTTCAATATGAAATTTTCATTTTACACCATTCTATATGAAAGTTGGTCAAGCTGTCATTGCTTCAATTAACTGCTAATATTTTGCTTACTGGTTTTTTTTATACCAACATTTGACCCTCTTCAAAATTTTTCTACCCTTAGAGCTATGGTTTTACTTTTTCATGCACATCTACTTCTGGTTCTAGAAATAAAATATGCATTTACTTTTTATATTCCTTTCATCCCAAAATTCAACTGATTTTCATAGGTACAAAACAGGAAAAGAGGAGATCTGAACACTAACACTAGAAAAAACTCTAGGTGTAAGTCAAGATACAAGTAACTAGATAGAAAAATTATCAGAGTGGAGCAGCACAAAACAAAAGATGGGCAAGGAAGCACATTTCAAGAAAGTAAACAGACCAATTTTCTCATTCCAGTACTCCAAGGCTAGACCTGAAGGGAGTAAGGCAATACGAGTAAACTGTGGGCTTGGCTGGAGAGACAAAAGGATCTTAGTGGCTGTGAATGCCCTGTGGTCACATGCCCTGTGAGCCTAGCATTCATCTATAAGCTTTTAACTACACATGAATTCTTAGCTGCAACTAAAGTCAACTGGAGGATTGCAAATGTAGGTGACAAAGGGGAGAAGCATCCCACCCAAAAACAAACAAGTGAAAGGTTTTACCTACAATTCAATAAAGCCATAGAAAGTCCACACTGTCTAACACTACCCTTACTGCTTTTACAATTTCTGTCTGCACTTTATGTCTCTGGTCCAAAAGGTATGTCTAAGGCTAGAAAAATGCACCAGGTCAGAAAGAAACAAATAGGGAGTGAGTATATACAAGAGCTTCCTGATTCAACAGCTTCAGACAGAGAAATAAATACTAGCTGAAGCATTCAGCTCCCAATGGTCACTACATACGGGCAAAAGAAAGATAGATACTAAATAAAAAAAAAAATCTAAAAAAAATCAATTCACTAAACAAAAAATTTTAGGGAGCATCTTCTATGTGTCAAGTACAGCTCCTAATAATAGAGCAGTTAAAATCTATGTGGTAAACACTGCTTGGTTGTTCTCCCAGATCTGCTCTCTATCATATTTGGACACACAGTTATTTAGCTACACATTCTACTTCCCAGTCTTTATTACAGTAGCAGTGGCCGTCTGACTAGGTCTTGTCAATGGAAGGTGAGCAAAAGTGATGGGCACAACTTTCCGACCACTCGGTGAAAGTTCTTGCTGGGAATTTCAAATCAACTGTGAGCTCAAACATCAGATAACCATCATTCAGAACAGACATCACCCAAGGGTAGGTGATAGTTTGCTTGTGTTATAAAGGATCAGATAATAACTATTTCAAGCTTTCTGGGCCATATACCATCACTCTTAACTTTTCATTATTTTTCCTAAATGCCTTTAAACATGTGAAAGAGACCTTCCTAGCTTCTTGTTATGTACTCTCAGGTCGGAAACAACTCATAACTGACCTTCCAGCAGGTTTTCACATGAGGAGACTGCCCATCTATCTTCCACAGAAGAGCTGGTGGATTCCAACTATGAGCATTTGGGATGGCAGTGTCCTTCCTTACCACTAAGCCACCAGAGCTCACTCCTTAGTCTGAGGGCCCTACAAAAACAGGTTCTAAGCAAAAGCAAAAGAGATGGCTAACTTAAAAAAAAGTTGTTCCCCCCCAAAAAAACTGCATGGTGTGTGTGTGTGTGTGTGTGTGTGTGTATAATGTGTTATGCAAATAATTTGTGAATTAAAAGGGAAAAGACAATCTCATTAGAAAAATACGCAAAGGATTTAAATAGTGAACTCTTAGGAGATACAATTCATGAAATCCATTCAGTAAGGCAGCAGGAAGAGTCTCTTCAACAAATGAATCCACTGCCATCAAGACAATTCAGACTCATGGCAAACCTCTAGTGGGTTTCTATGGCTGTAAAGCTTAACAGGAGACTGTCTCTCTCCCTTGGGGCAGCTGATGGATTCAAACTGCTGACCTTTCAGTTAGGGGAACAATATGCTATGCAAAATAGTACTGAATTTCCACATGCAGAAGAATGAAATCAGGGTCCAAACCTCACACCACACACAAAAGCTAATTCAAAATGGATGAAGGAGCTAAATGCAGTAACTAATAATAAAAACTTTTTAGAAGTATGTGTTAGAGAAGCTATCATGTGAAGCTCTTGTTTCTAGCAATGGGCTATCAGATACCAAAAAGCTCTGCAAACGATTAAATCAAACTTTAAGTTTAAGTTAGGTGCTTTTGTTCAAAGGACTTTGTGAAGTAGAAAAAAAGCTGAAAATTCAACTGACAGATTGGAAGAAAATGCAAGGAACTATATCACCCAAAGTGTATAAAATAATTCCATAATGTAACAACAAAAGACAAAGCACATAATCAAAAAAGGGCAAAGGACTTGAAAAGATCTCACCAAAGAGGATATTCAAATGACCAACAAGCACATGGAAAGATGCCTAATATCTTAAATCACTGTCATTGTTGGATTTTGACACACAGCAGCCTCATTTGAGAGAGAAGTGCTCTGTAAAGTTTTCGAGGCTGTTGTATTTAGGAGAGCAGACTGCCAGGTCTTTTTCATGCAGAGCCACCGGGTTGGTTCCCTTATCTATTATTATGCCTCTAAGGCTCCTTCTTTAGCTATTAAATCTGTTTTACAGATCCTAACAACTCTGTATAACAAAGAACTGTCCCATAGGGTTTCCAAGACTGATAAATCCAAATTGCCAACTTTACAGTTAGCAGTCGTCAAACACTTAACCACTATGTCAACAAGAATCTTTCATTAATTCATTAATCTTTAATTAATTAAATTCCAGAGCTACTGCCAATGAGCCAATCTAGACTCATGGTGACCTTCCAATAGGCTGCCAAATCTACAAAGATTTACTGAACAAGACTGTTCATCTATCTCTCAAGGAGCGGCTGCTGGATTTGAATTGCTGACTTTTCAGTTAACAGTCCAACACATTAACTGGCTAAGTAAATCGGAATCAAAACCACAGTGAGACATAATCTCATCTCCATCAGCATGTCAACAGAAAGAAGGGATAGCAAGCAATAGGTGTTGATGAAACTGCTCAATATGGTAAAACCTCTCTAATAGATATCTTCTTAGGAATGCAATCTCAAACTATCCTTGTTATTGTTCTGGAGAGTGAAAAGAGAACTGGATTTACAATCACAAGTTTATGTCGGTTTTAGACAGTCTCACTATCTGCTGGTCATATATTTGGTTTCCTACGACTTTAAAATATTGAGAAATGTTGGTTATATCAAAATTAACTTATTAAAACTCTAATATGTATCCTCTACTCTTTAGAAACTAAAACACTGGGACTGATCTTGAAAATTAAATACATATTCTAACTTCCTAAATCACATGAAGGTTTAAATAAACCATACAAACCTGTATAGGTGGAATATCTGGCAGTGATGGAAGATTTTCTGGATTGGTAACTGAGGGGATAAGTTCTATTGCTGTAACAGATGGGCTGGTGGGACCTCGGTTTGCATTTGCCATAGTAGCTATAGTGGGGCTGGTTGGGTTGATTGTGGTGTTGTGCACTGATACAACAGGAAAGGGTCCAGCATGCCCTGGATTTGAATGCTGTCAGGAAAGAAGACATTTCCATTACTTGATCTGCCAGAATATCCTAACAGGAACTATATTAATATGGAATTTTTAATGACAGTTTATCTCAAAAACAAAGTAAGCCTTGCTCAAACATATATGAAAGGAAAAAGTAAGTCCAAGTTAGCCTTTACAATTTTTTATTCATTTTTGTATAGCATCTAGGGCGGAAATGCTGTTGTTGTTCAGTGCCTTCCAGTTAACTACCATTCAGAGTAACCCAATGAGTAAGAAATCTGAACTGTGACCTATCCTATGCCATCTTAATCATCTCTAGTATACATGAGCACACTGTTACAGCTACTATGTTACTCTATCTTGCTGCATCTTTCTCCCTTTCAAAGACCCCCCCCCACCCTTCTCAGCATTGGTCTTCTTTGACAGGGAGGAACCTGTCCCCTGAACTGTCAAAGAAACACCATCTGTAGTCAGGCAGACTAACCCCGCATTCTCTGAGGCCAGGAAAAATTGTATCCCAGGCTAGGTGGACCTCTTGACACATGCTGCTGCTTCTTTTTTTTTAAATCTGTCAGGGCTTTCAAATCATTTTTTTAACTTATCAATGAGGCTTTGTTGTTAGGGTTACGTCAGAAACAACTAATAGTGACCCTTCCGTGGATTTTAAGAAGCAGTAAATCACATGGGACAAGACTGTACATCTTTCTACTGTGGAGCAGTTGGTGAATTCAAACCCTGTGCATTCAGGATGGCATCACAACTCCTTACTACAAGGCCAACAGAGCTCTCTATCAATGATACTAGTGACATCTTAGTTCAGAATAAAGACGCATAGGAAGCCCTAAAGGTTTCAGAGAGCAGGTCAAAAAGCCACTATTCTATCTAAATTCCTCTTTGATCTTTTATCTGTTTTCCTTTCAAAAAATAAAAACTATGTAATACACCTTAATATGTCAGAAAGGACACTGAATTTCAGAATGAAGTATGACTTCAATTCTGTATTTAATGCTGTGTGGCAATGAACAAGCCATGTCTCAGCAACAGTGATGGGGTAACAGTACATCCTAACCTTTCTGATTTTGAATGTTATATTAAGTGTTATATGAAGTTATGTGAAGTGTTATACAAAAAAAAATTTGTAAAATAAATATTCATGGTTGAGTGCAAATAGTTTGCACTGCCCAGCGATCTACACATCATAGTATTTTAAAAGGTTCCTAAATCTGGTACTATTCTAAACTGAGCATGGTGACAGTGTTTTAAAATAAATAAATATCTAGATTCTACATTTCCATATGTACTCTTGCCGAAAGACAATTTGATTTGCCTTAAACATGTGACATGGGTGGTAAACTTTCTACCACTTCTTTCACAATTACACTTTCCTGATCTGACGGGGGGGGGGGCTTCCACCCAGGCTTAATTTTATTATAGAATGCTAGACCATAACAAAAACAAACGCTGGAGAGGTTAAGCCAAAGCACAAAGAAAAATGATAGTGACTGAGTACTGAAAAACTGCCTAATCCAAAGCCTGAGTATACAAACTGGATGTTCAACCAAAATGATGGGGGGAGGGGGGATCTTAAAGCTATTAACTGACAATACCATTTTGATAGATCACTGAGTTATGGCCTATAACCTAGAAAAAAAAATCAAAGAATTCAGGAATATTACTACAAGAATATATAATGCGAAGATTAGTATTTTTCTGAACAATTAAATTTGTAGTAATTTAATGTAGAACTCTTGATTCACTCTAGTAAGTATCAGTGATAAAAAGTAAAAGGGAAAATAAAGTTCTAGCTATCTCATAAAGATATGCATATACAAAGTAGATTTTAATGCCATGTTTTCTAACATTCTTAAACCCTGTAAACATATTTATATTATTTAAACAAATGCATAGAACAGTTAAAATGACAATTCAGACTTAGGACATAATCTTATAGCTCAAGAATCGTAATGTCACTGGAAATGCAACCAAGGAATGTTTTCACTGAAATAAGTATTTTTGTTGGCAGAAAATTACAGTATGCTGATCTGTAAATCTTCCAAGTATGTTAGATTAACATAAAATTCTACAGAGGAAGGAAAACACAAATATAAATTCAATGAAAAAAGAGTGTAAAATTTTCACTTTTAAAGACTTTTGACCTCTGGTAGTCTACTGGTGGGAAGTTAATACAGCCATTCAAAAGGCATGTAGTTCAAATCCACCAGCTGCTCCACAGGCAACAGATGGGAAATCTCCTCCTGTGCAAAAACCCACTGCCTTTGAAAACTCACTGGAGGATGAGCTATGAGTCAGTTCCTTAGTGGTACACCAACAATAGTAAAACCAAGTGGATTAATTTAAAATAAAATAAAATAACCTTCAGAGGTTGTAAAACAGCATGGGACAAGAGAATGTCCACCTTTCTCCCACAGAGCTGCTAATGGATTTAAACCTGCAGAGAAGTGACACTTTTAGGTTAGCAATCCAACTCCCTACAGATTATGCCAGTGGAGTTCCTTATGGTATCCATAGTTACAATGTTAGGAATTATATTCTTTAGAACCATTTAAAATGTCAACTTTAAAATGTGAGCCAATCAAGTTACAGCTAGAGAGTAGGAACTTACTCATAGCTGACTCTTCAGCAGGTGTTTTGAGGCTATAAATCACACAGAAGGAAATTGCCCTTCCTTTTCCAGGAGAGCCCAAGCTGGTGGATTTGAACCACCAGAACAGTGAGGTCTTTTTTCTCACAGCCCAGATCTCTAAACAGACTATAGCAGAGAGAGTGCCTATTTTTCAAGTCAGAAATTCTAGCTTACAGCAATGCCATGTGAGCCAAAGTAAAGCTGTTTTCAGTAGCTAATAGTTTGTTAGTAAATAACCAGGTCTTTCTTATAGGACAGTTCTAAGTAGAAAGAAACTACCAACTTCTTGTCAAGTATGTTAATGTTTATACTACCCAGAGACTTGGGTCAAAAACTAGAAAGATCACTGCTCTAGAACACTGGTCCCCAAATGTTAGTGTAAAGGCAGAGCAAAAGTTAACCTATTACTGAGTACTTTTCCTTCTTCTTTGAAATTTTAATTCAGTAGGTATGGCTCACAACCTCCACTTCTGACAAACCTTGCCTCACTGAAGAGTTCACTGTTCTTTAGGGTATGCTTTGCGAAACATTTAAGACTTATAAAACTATTGTCCTGCTTTATAACTACAAATTTCATGTCAAATTATCTTCATCTTCTAACCATACCTCCTAGTACCTCCTAGGTAAATATGCTATTTGGACAAAGATAGAAAAACTTGTCTCTAAGTACATTTAATTCTATAATTAGGCACTATCTATATCTTAAAAGCAATTAATATTTGACTAGAATAAACAAAAGAATCATACAGTCCAATTTCTCATAAACTCTTTTTAAATAAAGGATATCATTTGGATTGAAAAGAAGATTCATTTCAAGAAACTAAGAACCTAATCTTGATTATACCCATTATCTCATACGCTAACATGTAAACCACAAGTTCTCTAGATTTTTCAAACTATAAAATAAGTTGGTTGGATCAGGGATCATTTACTCCAGTAAATGATGGGTTTAAAGGAACCAAAAAAACTCCCATGAGTGCTTACAAAAAGTAAACATGCAAGTGTACTTTACTAGGTTAATTAATCAAAGGTATCAATGACTTCCCTCCCGCCATATATTTTAAAGAAAAAGGTTTCTTTTAGTTTTAAAATGTTATGATTCTTACAAATGTAACTCTAGGCATACTTGTCTTTGGAGATGTGGCTGCAACATGGAATACTGAGGGCCACTGTGTCTGGGTATCCCTGGTATTCTGGCAGCATTCTGAGCCATTCTCATCTGATGGGCTTGGAAAGGTCCACAGTTCATATTGCCTCTTTGCATTGTTTGTACACTGATCAATCTTGGAGGCTATAAAGAGGAATAAATTGCACACAGTTGATAATATTTACCTATAAACTTATCTGTCTTTTTAAAAATGTTATGTTTACAGTTTAAAAAAAAATTCAATCCATACAGAAAGTAGAAACTAAAAAAAAAAGCTAAGTTACTTATCTCATTTACATCCCCAACCCCAAGAAGTTAATGACTATAAAAACTTTGTTTATTCCTCCCAAACATTCCTATTCTATCCCTTTTTATGTGTGTGTATTTAAATATGCTAACATTAATCTAGCCCACCCGGGAGTAACACTTGGATTAGACATGGATGGACAGCAGGAGAGACACAGCAATGTGAAGGATATGAACAAGTGACTAAAGAACATTATTAGATTTTAGAGAGGAAAAAATGGTTCTTTGACCCAAAACACAACCAAATGGGGAAAACAAACTTTGTGAAGGTAGGATGAAAACTTGTGGTTCTCCACAGTACAAATGAATTATCATTTCAAAGAAAAGTATTTGAGATCCATCCTCATACCTCTCTCCCTACCACCACAATCTAAGCAAATACTTAAACTCTGAACCTTAACCTTTGTTAATTCTGCTAGTAACTCTGAAATGCAGTATTTATTTATACAGATTGGAAAACAAACTTTGGTATTCCTTATTAACACCAGGATTGCAGTGAAATAATACTTACCTGTTGCTGTAGCATCTGAGGAGCTGTTTGTCTAGGATGCTGCTGTGTTGTTGTTGTGGTTGTTGGTACAGGAGCTGGTGGTTGCTGCATTCTTATCTGTTGCAACTGCTGATGTTTCTGTGCATACACTTGTTGTTGCATGTGCTGGAGTCGAAGCTGTGCTAGATTAATCTGTCCAGGGGTTTTACTAATGTGGTTTGTCCCTGGAGGAACTTGTCCAACCACAACATTAGGAGTATAACCAGGAGCTGGTTTACTCTCAATTACTAAATTACCTAAAGGATTAAGAAAAAAAATTAAAATAATTTACATATAATCTGCTTAAACACTACTCTTTCTTCTGCCAACCGTCACAACCAAAGCTTTCAATAGCAAGTCAGACTTAATGATAGTCAAGAGATCTTTTAAAATATCTTAACCAAATAAATAACTTTTTATTTGTATTCAGAGCAGTATTATCTCTGCATTTAATGCTTTATTTACAGAGATATATATATAAAATTTATAAGCTAAAAGTGATAGAGAAGGAATATGGAGTCAACCTAAGTCCATTTTCCTCTAACAAAATTCAACAATACTCAAGACTACTAACATTGGTTCCAACTGTCTTCTAATTACAAAACTATGGAAGGCAGTTTCACATTGCTCCAAAATTGCCTTCTGTAGAAATATTGAATGCATGAAGCCATTTAGATTACTAGAAGTAACAATTTCTTCTTTCTCACAGAGCTCATAGACTCTGAGAAATAGAAGACAAATTTTAGGATGGTATGATTTAAAGGACTGGTTAGAAAATTTTTCTTTAAGTATCAGATAGAAAATATTTTTAAACTTTGTAGGTCACAAAAGATCTGCTATGTATGCTTTGGTTTGCTAACTCTTTAAAAATGTAAAAGCCCAATCCCAGAGGTGCTCGATTTGAATCCACCAGATGCTCTGCTGAAGGAGGGGGGACAATCTCCTCCTATACCAGTCAGATCCGATTCGACAGTACATACATAAAAAAGTAACAAAAAATTTAAAAAACAAACTTTTTTTTTTAAAATGTAAAAAGCCATTCTTAGCTCCTAAGTCCAAGAACAAGTTCAAGTTTGCTGACCCCTTAATCTAAGGATACAGTGAAGTTTTGTTTGCTTGGTTTTTTTTACTTTTTATACAAAGAGAACTTCAAAAGAGAAAGTAATCTAAAATCTGCTTTTGTAAATTCTAACGGGGAAGTGATTAATTTAAAAATAAGTTTATTCCATTTGCAGAGAGTTCGAAATGTGGGGAAGTTCTTTTTCTGTATCTCAAAAAAAGTTGTCTCCCTCTAAGTTTTATCTAAGGCCTGAGGGTCACAATTTTAAAACAAAGTTCATTTCTCATCCACATGAAAAGAGCTTATCTTTCAACATTTCTCAGGATATGGTATGATTTCATCATCCCAGATACCAGACACCTTTTCTAGTGGATAATTTGGCACAACTAATATACAAAGTACTAAGTAAGAAATTCTTCTACTGAAAAACGTGCCATTTGCTAAGATTTCTTCATGAAATATAACCAAATGTACTTGTCACCATCAAGTCAATGTCAACTCTCAATGACCCTACATCAGGTTTCCAAGGATGTAAAAGAAATCTTTATCGAAGGAAACTGCCTATCTTTCTCCCTCAGGTATCTGGTAGGTTCAAACCATTAACTTTTCCATATAATGCAAAATATTAACACGTTGCCGCAAATGACAGCAAATATGTTTGTAAGTATGGCTGTCAATTCAAAAAGTGTGCGGCAACGTGTTAACATCTCATTATTATATCTCCTCCATGAAACAATCATCAACTTTTAAAGGAAGAAGATAGGAATAGTGCTTTTTTAAAAAGTGTTTTAAAAAAGTCAACCCCCAGAATTGACTCTCAACTTTCTTAAAGATGTAATGGCATGAATATAAATAAAACCATAGCTAGAGTTACCAATAAAGAATTTTCTCTTCTAAATAGTTTACATGTTAGAGTGAGTCAAAGATACTTTAATATAAAAAATTTCCATTGGACATTTTCTCCTAATTCAGTGTTTTAAGTTAACAGTCATAAAACTAATGATTTCTCACCTAAGTTGACTACATTCTTTGCCCAGAAGGTGGGATCACAATGGAAACGTATTGCTCCATTAGCAGCAGGGACTGGATCACACCTTGCTTTCAAAATGTGACGCAACTGAAAAGTAATCTTAAAAGGAAAAAAATGTGTATAAGTCTTCAATATCCATTGAGAAAGCATCCAAGACAAGCATAAAAACTCAAGTTTCAGATTAAATGGTGTCAGTGTTTAAACGACCATCTAAAGCCTTAAACAAAACAATAAGCTTAATTTTTGCCATTTCTACTTGTGAAGTACATAAAGTTATTAAGTATCTTCAAAAGAATACATGCTAAATGATGTTAGGACAAAGCACAAGAGAACTTCTGGAGGTAATGGAAATACTCTGTATCTGAAAGTGGTGGTGGTTATGAATGTAAATATTATCTTAATAAAGTCAAATTGAAAACAAGAGAGGGGAGGGGTTAGTTCTCTCACCAGTCGCTTGCTGTACAGCAAAGCCGTACTACTTCCACTTGCAATTGCCCAGTTTGTAAAGTTCATAACATGCTTCACCTGCCGGGAAAGGCCTGTGATGTCATTCTGTTGTTGTATTAACTTCATCTGTCTTTCCTTCGTAACATTCTGAAACCAACCAAGAATTTCCTTGAAACATTCTAAGTGATAAAAATTGAACTAAAAACTTTTATCACAAATAGATACAAAACTTGTTTAAGAATTCAATGAATTTACAAATTCTTGCTTAATCATAACAATCATAAGAAGTCACTGTCAAAAGTAGGATTTGTTTCTTACTAACACCTAGTGTTAACTTGTTGTCTCCTGAGAAAAGTTTATTAAGATTTATCTTGGCATTAGTTTAATTCAATCAATACATGGAATTTATAAATGTTGAGCAGATCTTTAGATATAATTGTATATAATCTTACTTCAGGCCAAAAAAAAAATTTCATGTTACCAGTGCCACCTACTGTTAGGTATGAGAGTAAATTTTAATCTGTCTTTAAACTCTTGGAAAAAACTTAAAAAGCTGAATTCCAGAGCCCCAAGAGGAGTCAGAAACTCTTTTAGAAAAAGACCAAATTCAGAAAAATATGGGAATCAAACCCCACAAAAGGGATGGGTGATATATATGTACATGCTTTGACATTTAGCATGTCAGAACCTATATACTTTTAACTACTGTCACAAAACGTTTAGTGGACATTTTTGTTTTAGATATTGTTTTGTTTGTTTTTTTAATACTAAAGAAATAAACTTGATTTTATCATTCCAATCAGGGGATAAAAGTTGCAATTTTTTGAAAGTGTAGGAAAGCATCTAGTTTACAAAGTTTACACTATTTCACTAAAAAGCACTTTTATAAATTACTAAAACCAGAGATTTATCATTAAGTATTTACCTATCTTTTAGTATTAAAAGACATCTTTTAATTTAAAAGCTCTTTAAAGTCAGGTTTTAAAACTATTTTAGGCCTACAATAATAATGTATTTATAGTAATTTTAAAAACACATAAACATAGTTGATGCTAAAGGTTTTTCATCCAACAGGGCTTTTTTTTTAGAGCATGAAAGATATTCAAAGCAAATGACTGGTTGTCTGGTTGTCCAACAGGTAAGAGACCCACAACTTTTAACAATGGAATGCATAATCTCAGAAGTATGTTTCAACGGAAAGATGAGTTCTAAAAAACAGAAATGCAAAATTAATACCGTGCTGGCCTAATCTATTTCATCTGTATGTATCTATGGACCAATATTCCTAAAATGTACTATAATAGATTTGGGGGGGGGGCGATCTATCACAGGTAATTAGAGGTTAATAGTGGCTAAAGCACTAAACATTCACATTATTATTATTATTATTATTATTATTATTATTATTATTAAGAGGTACATAAAAAGCATATGCTTAAAACGGTGAACTTATTTTGTTGTTGTTAGGTGCCATCGAGTCATAGATGACTCATAGCAACCCTATGAACGAAAGACCTGAACCCTTGTTCATCTTTTCTCCAAGTTCTTAAGAGTTTCCAGAAGAAAGCTATTTCTGAAATGGATGCCACTCCTGCTTCCAAGACTTTAATCTGGGAGCTCCACTAAACACTGTCCGCCACGGGTAACCAATATCGCATTTGACACATCAGTATCACAGTGTTTAGCATTACAGCAACTACAACCATAATAACAAGAACAACAAAGTTCCCCTTTTTCCCCCAAGACTTTTACTTCATTTGGATAAGCTAAAATCATCACAAAACACACTGTCATAAAACTAAGACTGACTCACAGATTATAAATGACCACATGGTTTCCAAGGCTGTAAATCTCAACAAGAGAGACAGCCTCATTATTCTCCTGGAGAATGGCTCTTAAGTTGGAAATCCTGGCACTCCTGTCGATAGCCCACCACGTGAGCTTTTTTTTGGGGGATTACTGTGGAAAGCAATCTTTCCTAGCCAGATAGGATATAAAAATGTTTCTGTATAATCTGATTCAACTGAAACGGTTTATGCCAACAATTAGCATTCTCATTTCTGAAAAGATTTTATATCCCTTAACAAGGGACAGATAAATTTTTAGCATTTCTTCAATATATCATATATTTGTCTTTCAAATTTTACAAAGCATTTCAATTATAAACCCCACTCCATACAAAAACCAAAACAAAGAGTCTGCTTTAAGATGATGTGTCCAGCAAGACTCATCCACCCAGGAAAAATAATCACTAGTACATAGGCAATTTGCATGTTAATTAACTTTGGAGCAATGAGACCTGTTTTATTTAAATTTTTGTGATTTCCTTCCAGAAGAACTAAGTTTGGGAAAGTGGCAGTATTTAATTATTTGCTTCTATGAGTTTTAAGGGCAATTCACTGACCAGATCGTTCATAAATAAGAGCACCAAATTTTTAAATGGAAAACATTTTTTTCAAAACAGAGTTTTCTGAGAATTTACTGTCCTGTAGAGATTACTTTAGATTTTACAAATTGACTAATTTTTTTATCCAGATATTTACATATACATAATAAACTCAAAATACACAAAATTAGCAAGCTTACTGTTTACTAATTCCAAAATGAACAGTATTTTATAAAACTATGGAAATATTTTAAAAACCAAGGAAAATTACTCAAGCAGAAGCCTAGTATGCTTTCTATGGAAAAGATAAACTGAGACACGAATGCAGGAAAAGAGAGAAAAAAATTGGGGGGGGTTGATATAGCTTTCTTTACATTTTCATAAGCATTTATTCATTTCCAAGAGGACATTATCTCCTACCCTATGAAGTTAAAATCAATGATAGAGATTGGGCTGTAAAAGAATTAACTAGGAAGGAGGAAAAATGGTCTGTTTCCTATTATCATATAAATATATATATAAATTATAATTTTATTTTTACTCCCTTTATTCCCATAGCCCCCAACAAATCTAAAAGAATTTCCAGTAAACACTTAAAACAGCTAACGAGCAAGAGAAGCTTTTGTTTTTATTGTTTGGCTTTGAATCATACCTCTAGCTGCTGTAAGAGAGATTTTCCTTTCTTATTAATTTCATTGATAAGGGTGAAAATGGCCACTTTAATTTCCTGTTCTACTCGTTTGTTAGTCTCATTTACTTCTTTTATCCTGAATAAGAGAAATGCATCATTAGATTACCAACGTATCCTATGTCTCTGAATCATCATTGTTACAGATACTCATCTAACTGGATTCTTAACCAAATAATTAAAATAAAGTTTTGTGAATGTACAAACGTTTTGGCAGATCTGACCAATTTGGTTCATACAAATTATATAGTGAAAAGAACAGATGTACTCTTTAGTGACTTTAAAATAAGCTTATAAAGGCTACCAATTAAATATGGATGGCAATTTCCAGAAGTCAAAGACATAAGTGAGATACACAAACATCCACCATCAACAATTACTGGTGAATGACCTGTCTAACACATGGCTAGATTCCTTCCAAGAGCAATGTGCAAAAGAACAATGTTGCAACCCATAATTAACAATCTTTGAATGGGCAAAAATTAAGTTTAGAGGCCTTTACACTTACAACATCTATAACTACTTCAAATGTGGGTGCTCCTTCAATAATATCTTCTCAAAAGGGTTTCCTACCTAAAAAAGCTAAGGACATATAACATTTTCAATCTATTAAAACAAAAACCATATGTTTTAGAAGTATTTTCAAACACCAACTATGATTATGAGCTTCCACTGTAATTATGGCATGGGTGACACCATGCTATTTTAAAAATAACAAAGAGCAACACCACCTGTAAAAATATATAAAATGTCAACAATATTTAATAGGTTAGTAACCTCAAATTTTACATATTCTACTTCTATACAAACTATCAATCTCGATATTGCCTTTTACTTGCCAAATCAATATTTGAGTACCTCTAATAATACTGTGAGTCAAAATTATGTAGTTTTTCTGGGAAATAACTTGATTTTCAGAATACTGTCTCTATCTGTACTACAGAGCTTCTCTGAACAGTTACCTGAAAACATTACTGGATTTTGCTTTTATCTTATTATAGTTAGTGGAAGGCATTTTTTAAAAATTATTTACTTTTAAAAACATTAATTTTTTAAAAACTTTATTTAGGGACCTCTGGTAGCCCAGTGGCAAGAAGCTACACTGCAATCCTAGAGGTGCACACAGTTCGAATCCACCAGAAGCTCTGCTGGAGAAGGATGGGCAATCTCCTCCTGTACTAGTCAGATCCAATTTGACGTACACACATAAAAAAATAATAATTTTTTAAAAAATTTTTTAAACCTTTATTTTGATCTGTAACTAAAATATTCATATATATACCCAAACAACAGTTATTACTAAGTGCTCTCCACCTTACTTAGTGATTAAAAAAAATCTTTATCTCGAACTTAAGGTAAGCCAAAGATTTTAATCATAAAATATGAAGAAAGCAAAAAAACTGCCATTTACTGGACTTCAACGGGTCTACTATGTGCATAAGACAATAAATTAACATAAATTTTTAAGATATATACAAGGGGACATACAGCTAGACTTTTTTTAAAAAGCAGAGACTACAGTCATTCATCTCCCCAATCCAATTCCTCTCCTTAAAATAACCCTCATTAAACTCAAACACACTGCTGATAACTGACCTTCCACTGGTTTCTGAGGCTGTAAGTCATATGTGAGAAGACTGTCAGCTCCCTCCCAGAGAGCTGCTAACAGACTGGATCAAGCACCAGAGAGGCATGGACTTTGGCTTAACAGTACAACTCCCTGTGGACTATGCCAGTAAACATACCTAACTCCTTTGTATAGCATGTTAATTTCTTAATCTACTACAGACTCAGGAATACCTGTACAAATTATGTACAAATATGTACCAAAGTCTCATGAATCCACATCTTTTCCCTGAAAAGGCTATCCATATATAATTTGAGAAGGCAGAGATATCTACTCAAATACCAAACAAAATTTATCAACATCATAACTTGTAATATCTTGATATTAAACTAATTTATTTCCATAAAAACTAAGCACCAATGATGACCAGATATCTATATATATCTACATAGATAACCTCTGAGAAGACTTGTTTTCTGTTGGTATCATTTCATACGGTGAAAAGGTTTTTTTTGGGTTTTTTTTTTTGTTTTTACGGTGAAAAGTTTTACTATCTTACTTTCTAGTAAATGTATAAGCATTTCCACTCATTCATTAAAATATTTAAACCTTTTAGCAATATTAAACATATCAAATTAATAAATGTCAAAATTGTATAATTTCTCAAAAGTCCTAACATCTCTGAATATGCAAAATAAACAACCAACCTTATTCAGACCTCTAAGAATTTACAAGTTTTAATTATGACTTTAAGTATTTGATGGAGCTGAAAGCTCCTAATTTTGCAAATCTGCTCTCTTAAAGAAGGTACTCCTTTATCTCCATATCAATACATTTTGTTTCTTTAAAAATTAGTCAAGATAGGATACTTTAAGAATAATTACAATGATGACAAAGATAATAGCAACTGAACATAAATTACATAAATGTTTTGTCTTCATAATAAAACTATGTAAATACTGCTTTAATGCTTGTGGAAAGCACTATGTCTACTACTCTGAATACTGTACTCTATACTACTTTCCACACACTATTTTCTAATTCAATTCTATATACATAAGTTTCAAGTTTAACTAAAGCTTACATACATTAAACTCTTAATAATTAGGAAATAGTAAAAAATGTACACAGAATTTTGCTTAATTAACATATATTCTACTTTCCCTTACCTTCAAAATGCGTTTTCTATAAATACTTAAGTAGTATGAAAACAAACCTGAAGCAGATATACTTGTATTTAACAATCCTTACAAGTGGAATTAATTGTTTTAGGGCAACAAGCACACTTACCTATTTTGCACCTGTGTAGCTGCAAAGTGAACATAATTCTTCTTTTCAAGAAGTTTAGCCAACAGGTTTTCAATTGCACCCTTCTGATTCTGAAAAGCTTCTTCCAAAAACTGGTATCTTAAAAAGTCAGAACAGAAACTGCATTTGAAACTAAAAACTTATAATTAAGACTTGGGAAATTAATAAGAGAGAGCTGCATGAGTCAATCCTGAAACCTCATTTAAAGGATCAACATTCTCTGCTGACTACCAATACCCATCTCTAAGTTGTAACTGCCAATAACTCTCTTCTAACTCAGAAAAGTCACTTTAGGGGGGGATGCGGACCTAAAAAAAAAGTTTGTGTCAAAGTTCTGATTCAATCATTTATTTTATTACATACTCCAAATACTGGAATAAATTATATACATTTTAAATTCTAATATACCACATTATAGAAAAATCCTTGCCATCACTCTAGAATATAGTCAATTACTTAGTCTACTATTTGAGTGAAATTTTGCAAAGAAAATTTATTTTCCATTCATACATATTTTCTTTTATAACATTAACTGCAATACCCACATTGCAGCTTCACACTTTTAGTTCCTTTGATTCTCCTTTTCATTGTTGCTTTTAGCCTACCACTTCCTGCCTTCTGGGCTTTATCCTTGGGCAAATGTTCAGCTTTTACCCTATACGCTTCATTATTCCAAATAGTAAGTGACTATATTGTACACTTTTATAGGCCTGTCTGTTGTTTGACTGAAAGCTGAAACAGAGAGGTGAATTTTTGTTGCAGGTTCAAAGGTGTGAAAGGGCCATAATGGAATTGAATTTTCCACCAGTGTCTATCAAAGCAGTAAGTCGTCTTTTTTTATGTCTTTCCCTATCTTCACTCACTCTATTTTAAAACACAAGTACTTGCCATGCTGTATGTTAATCTTTATAATTACAACATGAAATAATTTTTCCTGCTCTGGATGTGTAAAATAACAGTATCATCAACACTACTTTTAACTTTGTCAACACAAATTGTATGGTAAGATTTTCTAACTACTCAATTCAACACCACTTAACAACAGTGAAAATATAGACATGGCCTAGTAATAAGAAGCTGTGCTGTAATTTCAAAGGCATGTGGTTAGATTCTACCAGCTGCTCTGTAGGGGAAGGATGAGGGTAGAAGAAAAAAATGAACAATCTTCTCCTGTGCAATTTTCTACCTATGAAAACCTGCTGGAAGGTCAGCTATGAGTTTGTTCCAATTGGACAGCACACAACAATACAAATATACAATTCTCTGGTTTTTAAGAATTTAAGAAGTTTTGCTGCTATTATCTCCTTGCAAATGCTTATTAAATCAACAAATGGTATTTATATTCTTTTCTTTTAGGAAAGAGCAGCCACTGGAGGAGCACATCATGCTCAGCAAAGTATACAGAACCAGCAAAAAAGAGGAAGGTCAACAGTAGCTAGAAAAATGGGCAATGATTGTGAGGATGCACCAGAACCAGTGCCTTATTCTGTACAGAGGCTGTCTGTAATTCAGAATTAGTTCAAAAACACCAACAACAACAGCAGCAGCATATGCCAAAAATATATGGGCTAAAAGAACCAATATGGCTCAAAGTTTAATAAGGGTTAGACACAAATATAAAAGGATAACAGTCATGAAGGTACAAACAACCTTCAACAAAAACAGTATCTAAATATGTCTTCACACTAAAGAAAGCTTTAAAGCTACACATTCTTCAATATGGCAAAAAAAAAGTCATGAATGCAAGCTTTGAATATAAAATAACAACTGATAAAACTGAGAGCTAAGTATAGGAGGGCCACATATGCTTGTGTTGATGTTTAGATTTTATTCTCTAAGTAGCAGGAAACCACGGAAGAATTTTATCCAGGCTGTGACAGGATTACATTCTTAAAAAATTATGAGATGAAAATATATAAGAAGGCTCTAAAGACTGGAGAAGAAAAAGATCAGCTAGAATTCTAAGAAAGTAGTAGCTCAGATGTGGGGAATGGGTAGAGCTGGAAAACCAAGCTGGAATAATGGGCATTGGCAGAAAAGGCAGCAACTTTGGTGATTTAAAATATGCAAACAAAAACATCGACCACCAATGAGAGAATAAGTAAGTTAAGTCTTGCCATCCTGACAGGTTTCATCTGAATAGGCTCTGCACCAGAAAATGTGAATCTTACTCCCAGCAAGAATGAAGCAGCAAAAACAGCAACACACATCTTCAAGAACACAAAGATTCCTTAGAGAGACAGACAGAGATCAACATTGAGGTACAGTAAGCAGTAGCAGCAGCAGCAGCAAAGAACCAGATGCAAATGTGAGACAGAGCTCACTAGGGACTGCTGCCCCACAGAGTCAGAGCAGGGAACTTTCTCCCAAGCCTGCTGGAAGGCTAGAAGAGAGACCGTAACTGAGAGAACTAAGAGAGCTTTAATACTGACCCAAAGCTGTAAGATCAAAGGGCCATGAGCATGCCAGAAAAGCCAATCTGAATTGTAATTTGTTAACTTCCCTAATAAATCCCATAAACGTTTGTATGATCAGTGAGTTCTGTGTGGCCACTGCAATGAATTAGTAGACCAAGTAGCAGAACAGCTAGAATCGCAGGAGGAACAGGTGGAGCTAGAATTGGTAGAAGTAGGTACAAGGAACAAGGAGGCCTCCCGAGAACTGGTTTTGTGCTGTGGATGTTAGATAGACACGTTGTTAATCCTTATGAAATTAGTGGAGGTTGGAGACACAGCCATCCCCTCAACGGCTGAACTATTTTTGCAAGCACATTGTAAACAGTACTGATTAAAATCACAAAAGGTGAATGTATGTTTTCATTTAAAATATGTTTTACATAAAGAAAATCTATTGTTAGGCTACTTGAAGACTGTCACTCCAATGAAAATAGCAACATTTTACACATTCCATATATTAAGATATCTCTATGTTTAAAATAAAATTTTACTACTTGGAGAGTAAGGAGGAAATTAGGACAAACATTGATTATGCCAGCATATAGAAAGGTACATGGGGCCTCTCTGTATTTCCTTTCAAGGACGAAGGTCTGTCTCTTTGGGGATGTAATTTTCTAATAAATCTAGCTTTACAATTTTACCCTAAAAAAAAAAGAGAGAGCGAGAACAGTTTAATTCATAAAATTTACATTTGTACAGATTTCTATATTTCACTCCCTAAATAAACGTGCTTTGAATACACTTTTTTTAGAAACATCTTAATACTTGTGTGAATAAAAAGGAAGGGGGAGAAAATGCACCATTCTCCTACATATGGGTAAATATATTTGTCCTTTCATTTCTATAATGGTTAGCATAACTTGTATGTCAACATCACTAGGTATTACTGTAATTTTGTGATCTGGTGTAACAAGCATTGCCTTAGGGTGCAGTCTAGTCAATACATATGGATATTCTGAGAAAGTTTACATGTTCTGCATCCAATATGTAAATCTTCTGATTCACAGTTATTGTAAAGTGAGCCAACAGTATCAAATGTGATCTTGCGAACTTCAGACACAGGGATCAAAAATGATCAATGTAATCTTCAGATTTGGGAGATGCACTAATTTCCAGAACCTTATAAGCCAGCTCACCTTCTTCAGTCAACTCTGTGAATTGGGAAAAGCCTCCAGCCTGGCACATGACCCCTAAGTCTATCTGGGTCTAACCAGCTTCTATAACTGCATGAGTCATTTCCATGAAACAAATCTACATTTATACACGTTTCACTGGTTTTGCCACTCTAAAAAAAAATGCAGCCTAATACAACACTCTTTTTCAAAGGTTGCGAGGTGGGCTGAATGTTGTTAAAAGATTTCCAGGTAGAAAAACCAGGAGAAAGGCAAAGGGGCAATACCTAAATGTGTAAAAGTATCAAGTTCTAGAGCAACTTTTCAAGACTAATCAAAAGAAAGTAAATGGAAAGAAACAGGATGATGCCAGATGCTAGGGAGTCCTCTACATTTTGCTGAATTTGGAATTATATAATAAATAACAGCGAATTGCTTAAGAACTAGCTGAGGCTGAGGACTAGATATAGCAGTCTGTTTATTCAAAAACCAAATGAGTAATAGGGAACTGTTTTTGTACCAAGCTACCACTGATTTTCTCAGCTAACAGAATAAACATTCATTTTCTATTTTTCACTATAAAATTATAAAGTAGAACTACTTCAGGAATGAGGTAGAACCTAGAAATATCTTTCTTTTTATTTTATTAATTTTAATGAACATTTACAGAGATTTTGGATTTCCATTCATTCATTGTTGCCTTTTTCTCCCTGCCCACCTCTCCCCCGCAGTTCGCTCCTTTCTTTGAAAGGAAAAATCCCTTCACTGATATACAATCCACTTCCCCATCCCCACCTCCTCCCCCACCCCAGTACAGTCCACTATGCAACCTTCATTCTGGACTCCTGTCAAAACCATAATACCCAATCATGTATAGTTTTTAAACTATTCTCTCTCTCACCTGATTGAAATGCCTTCTTTGATGGTGAATGTCACACCATTCTTTTTCAGTCTATCACTTCCAGTATAGTACACCAGGTGATAATCTGATTCAAAATGGCCAATACTAGTCCATCTCAGGCCACTAATACCTAGGATGTAAATCTTTATATTTTCCATTTTTTTTTTATAACTTGCAATTTTCCTAAATTGATTCTTCTCATGGTTGGGTATTAATTTTGTTCATTTATTTTTATTTCCCCTTCAAAGCAAAAAGTACCAGAGAAATTTCTATCTGTGTTCCTTGACTATGCAAAAACATTTGACTGTGTGAATCACAACAAACTGTTTCTAACTCTGAGAAGAATGGGAATCCTAGAACACTTGATATGGCTTACGTGAAACCTATACTTGGATCAGGAGGCATTCACCAGAACAGAGCAAGGACACGCACTGTTCAAAATCGGGAAGGGTGTATGCCAGGGGTGTGTACCATTTCCATACATTTTCAATCTACGTGCAGAACAGATCATCTGGGACGGAGAGCTCTATGAGGAAAAATGTGGCTTCACAATGATGAGAAAGACTCCAACAATCTGTGTTATGCAGTTGACACAACCCTGCTTGATAGAACTGAGGAAGGAGGACTTAAAGCTCTTGTTGCAGAGAACCTAGAAATATCTTCATTATAATTTTGCACAAATGTGTGAAAATTGAAAGAAATTTCTTAGCTATTAATTGTACCTAAAATAGGAGTGATCCTTAAAATGAGCCTCTTAGTCACATAGAATTAGTTTCAGGATTCAAAAACCATCTAAGTAAAAAATTTCTGTACTTTTGGCTAGAGTAACAGAAACTCATTACAACTTCAATACCACTGGCTTCATCAAAATTAATGAGGATGCAAGGGAGCTCTGGTGGCCTAGTGGCAAGATGCTGCACTGTAAATCCAGAGGTAAGTGGTTCAAATCCACCAGATGCTCTGCTGGAGAAAGAGGGGGCAATCTCCTCCTGTACCAGTCAGATGTGATTTGATGGTACATGTAAAAATGATACAATTTAAAAAAAATTAATGAGGATGCTCATGTTATTTTAACTATTCAGAAGCATGAATTGATTTAATATGAACTGATGAAAACATGGGAGACATCAATTGTGGAAGTGAAAAAAGTGAGGAAATCACAAGTGTCTTTAAATTTTATGGTTTAAAGAATTAATTATTAAGGAGCTCTTGTGGCCTAGTGTCCAATCCTGAAGGCACATGGTTCGAGGCCACTAGTTGCTCTACAGTAGAAGGATAGGCAATCTCCTCCTGTGTGATTAACTGCCTCTGAAAAGCAGCAGGAGGGTTTAGCTACAGGTCAGTTCCAACTTTATGGTACACACAACTGAGAAATAAATCCATATTTAAAATATTTGAAATGTGTAAATTTATCAATTAAATGCTTTCATCATTGTGTCACCAAGACACTTTGAAATACAGGCTGGAAGAATAATAATAAAAGCATTGCTTTTCTTTCCTATCTTTATGATGGAAAACCACTGACCTTATAAACTTCTGAATGTACATTTAGGATCTTGTTAGGTCATCAACTGTCTAATATTCTTATTATTGCCAATATGTGAAATAACTGGTATTCTTTTCCTCTGGTTAATCTAGGGAATTAAATCATCTTAGATTGTAAAGAAAATATTTTAAAAACTAATAAGAAGCTACTCTGAGTCTGGTTTTTCCTCTGTCACTCCTATTTAAAAATATGATAAATTGTCTATAATGAGAATAAAATTACTCTGCTTTCTGCTTTATTTTTTAAGATTGGGTAAAATTTCAAATATACACATAGGATTGAAATTATGGTCTACTTTGAAAACTTTTTCATCTGTGCTTATCTATATTCCAACCCAATGTGCACACCTCAATCAAAATAACTTTAAAAGAAATGCCCAACATCAATCTATATACAATAATTACCACTATTTTTTAAGTTTACTATTCTTCCAACCACAGTGTTAATTTTCTTACACAGATTCTTTCATTTAATGTTAAGAACAGTTAATGACACAGATGCTAAATAGCTTTACAGTAAAAGCTGGATAATATGGACAACCCACTGGGACTGAATACTTCTTTAATACAGTATGAACTGTTTTAAGTATAAGTTAAAACAGTTGGGACATAATAAGCTTAAAGCCAGTTTCTTATTTGTTATAAGCAAGGTACCTTCATTCCAAACCTGCAACATAAAAAGCCTAATTTACATACAATCACCTAATCAGAGTGAAAAAGAGGTTATATTCCTCATTTATACTCTAGGAAGGGGAGTGGGGGAAGGAGTAGAAGAGGAAGGAGAACCTCAGTAGTGCAAAGAAAGAACTGCCAGCAGTGGTGAATGTCCTTTATTTAAAATTGTCTATTTCTTCTTTTTTCAAAAAAATTTTACACTAGTTTACCTACAAAGTTTGTATACAGGGCCCTTCATACCAAACCTCCCCACCTCCCCTCCCAACCGATCGTACCGTGCCACCCACCCCACCCCTGCCAATATCCTTTTAAACTTAGAACTCTGCACAAGAGAGCTTTGTGATATCACAGCAGACCAAAACAAATTGAGATCTCCAAGAAACTTTCAGCTTAAAGGTATAGATTAACAAGGACCTTTCCTCAGAAATGATGGCAGAGAGAAGGCTGTACCCTAAAGGTTGTTGTTATGTGCCATCCAGTCGTCTGCAACTCATAGCAACCCTATGAACAATAGCCCTAAACTCTACCCTATCCTGTGCCAATCTCACCATCTCCGACACACCCACCCTGATTTACCCCAGTCACTAAATCAATCCATCTCATCGGGGGTCTTTCTCTCTTGCGCAGTCCCGCCACACTCCCAAGCACGATGTCTCTCTCCAAGAACTGGTCTCTCCTTGCAACGTGTCCAAAGTATGTCAGACGAAATTTCAGAATCCTTGCCTCCAAGAAGCAGTCCGGCTCCACCCTCTCCAGGACAAACATGTTTGTTTTCGTAGCAGTCCAAGGAACATTCAATACTCTTCTCCAACACCACAGCTCAAAGGCATCAATTCTCCTTCTATCATCCCTAGTCATTGTCCAGCTCTCTGATGCATAGCAAGTGATTGC
>NW_006399924.1:2389322-2418608 GCF_000299155.1 Elephantulus edwardii | reverse complement strand
GGTACTCGGGATGGGTGTGTCAGAGGCAATGAGATTGGCACAGGATAGAGCACGGTTTAGGGCTGTTGTACATAGGGTCACTATGAGTCGCAAACGACTCGACGCCACCTAACAACAACAACTTCACCATCCACTGTGATGCTTCCAATTGGCCCAGTGGTGAGAATCTTTGTTTTCTTGATATTGATCCTAAAACCATACTGAAATCTGCAGTCCCTTCCACAGCAAGTTCTTCAGGTCCTCCTCAGTTTCAGCAAGCAGGGTTGTGTAATCTGCATAACGCAGATTGTTGATGATTCCAATTCTGATGCCACATTTCTCCTCATAGAGCCCAGCCTCCCGAATAATCTGTTCTGCATAAAGATTGAAAAGGTGTGGAGACAGGATGCAGCCCTGGCATACACCCGTCCCAATTTTGAAACATTGTTTCCCTGCTCTGTTCTGATGACTGCCTCCTGGTCCAAGTAGAGGTTTCACATTAGCACAATCAGGTGTTCTGGAATTCCCAATCTTCTCAGAGTTAGCCACAGTTTGTTAAGATCCACACAGTCAAATGCCTTTGCGTTACCAATGAAACAAAGATAGACATTCTTTTGGTACTCTTTGCTTTCAGCCAAGATGCATCTAACATTGGCTACAATATCCCTAGAGCCACGACTCTGTCTTAATCTAGCCTGCACTTCTGGTAGTTTTCTGCTAATGTGCTGTTCCAGTTGTTTTTGGATAATCTTCAGCAGAATCTTTTGAAATGTGTAACAATGATATTGTTCAATAATTTCCACACTCTGTTGCATCACATTTCTTTGGAATGGGAACAAATATAGATCTCTTCCAGTTACTTGGCCAACTGGTTGTTCTCCAGATTTCTTGGAACAACTTGGTGAGCACATCTAGGGCAGCATCTGTTAGCTGAAATATGTCAGTTGGTGTACCATCAATTCTTGGGGCCTTAGTCTTAGCCAATTCTTTCAAAGCAGTCTGAACTTCTACCTTCATCATCATAGGCTCTTGCTCCTATGTTGTTTCATTAAATTCTTCCGTGGCTGCCAATTCCTTTTGGTATAATGACTCTGTATACTCTTTCCATTTTCTTTTAATACTTGCAGGATCACTCAATATTCTGCCAAAAGCATCCTTAAGTATTGCAACTCGAGGCTTCAATTTCCTCTTCAGTTCCTTTAACTTAAGAATTTGACCTTCTAGTCTCCTAAGTGGTAAGAAAATACATTTTAGTTTGCCAAAGCCATCCATTAGTTATTTCTGTTGTAGCCACACTAGGTAACTACAACATTAACTGGGTACAAGGATAAGTATTTGCTGCTCTAAAAATGTGGAAGTGGTTTTGGAATTGGTTAATGAACAGAGTCTAGAAGGAGTTTTAAGGTATCTAGTAAAAGCCTAAATGGATTCTAGTAGAAGTATAGACATCAAAGAGAATTCTCGTAATGGCTCATAGGAAAGGAGGAGGTTTTTAATACTGGAGATGGCACAGAAGACACAGCAATGGAAGAAAAACAGTAGCAGCAGAAAACCTGAAGAGCTGATCAGCAATTATAACCAACACAAGATGGCATGGAGCTAGAGAGTCAAGTATTTTCTGGCATGTTCCCTGAGAGAAAAGAGTGCATTCCAGCACTTGGAGCTATAAAGCTAGCTACCTTCAGGCTAAGGCTTACTGGTAGAGGGGACTGCTTCTGAGCATTGCAATACATGATACAGAAGGGTAGTGAAAAGAAATGTCTCTGAGAGAAGAACAACAGCAAACAGAGTTCCTCTGTTTCAAAGCAGAAACCCATAGCTTCAGGGGTCTCAAGTGTGGGAGCACAGTTTTTGGGCTTTTATGAGTGTGAGTCACAGTTTCCTAGGATTCAAAGTGTTCTGCACAGTTGGACAAGGAGAATGGAGCTGTCCAAAACTGTGAGAGCAGAGTTGTTCTCTCAGTGGATTTGTAATTTAGGGCTGAAGGTTTGGAGTAAACTTGGTCTCTACCTTGAGTATAGACACCACAGCCAACAAAAGCAGAAGCATTGTGCCCAGATGGTCTTAGAAAATAGAGAATTCTTCTCAAGCCTGTAGAGCTAACACAAATTCTTATGCTGAGTAATTTTTAATTACTTGGTGGCTACTGTTCTTTTTCTTTCTCTCCAATTTCGCCCATTTATAACAGAAGTATCTATTCTGTGCCTGTGTTTTCACTGTACTCTGGAAGTGTAGGTGCTTGTAACTTTTATTACAGATTGTATTACAGATGAGGAGGAATTTTATTCCAGAGCAAAATTTGAATTCCTAGTTGATTTAAGAATTCTGGATGGAACCATCAATTGGGTACAACATTTTGCATGTAGCAAGGACACTGGAGGGAGGAGTGGAATGTCCCAGTTTATGTTGTATCTCCCATGTATATAATGATTTTTTTAAAACCAAATTGCTATGCTATTGGGAGGGAAAAAAAAGAATAGCAGCCACAACAGACAACATACAGTTGAGGAAGAGTCATCCAAAGCAGAAACTAGGAAATACAATGATGATAATCTTAAAGGTGGAAAATTATACAAACCTTAGGGAAGGGATCAGAATTGTCATATAAATAAGGCAATGGATTAAAGCCATCTTTAATTCAATCACAAAAAAGGCATAATATAACATCGGTTATATTTGAGTTACAAAAGATTTTATCAGTAAAAGAGAACATTATCTCAACTTTTGCCTTCAATTTCACCAATCTTTTCTTCTACATTGTCTAACCTGCTATTAATAGATTAATATCCAAATGAAACAACAAAGAAAAAAAATGAACTCAAATTGTGGGCTGACTTAACACCACACACTGAGACTGAAAAGAAAAAGGAGATAAGATATACTTTAAGAAATTAGTTAGGAAATTTTCCAAATTTCATGAACACCACAACTAAATAATTTCGTAATTCCTACACACAGGGAACAGTTTTAAAACTACATTAAAGTACATGATATCAAAACACTGAAAAACAAGTTTTCAACAAGAAAAATAAAGAAAAAAGCATAAAAGCTAGAAGGATGAGAGGATACATTATCTACAAAGGAAACAAAGTTAAGAACAGCAGGCTTCTCATTAGAAATAATACAAGCCACAAAACAGTAAACTGCTTAAAGCACTGACAGAAAACTGCCAGCCTAGGAGCTCTAGTAGCCTAGTGGTAAGAAGGAAGGAGGCAATCCTAAACACAAACAACTCAAATCTATTAGCTGCTCCACAGGAGAAGGATGGGCAATCTCTTCCAATGTGATTTACTGCCTCTGAAAGAACACTAAACGGTCAGCAATGAGTCAGTTCTAACTCGACCCCACAAAACAACAAACAAGTACTATTCAGCAAAACTCTTAAATCTGAGTTAGTTCTGATAATAGTTTCACAGGAACATAAGTAAGTTAGCAGAAAAGAGAGATCTCAAAGTGCTAGAACCTCAACATACAAATACTATGTACTGTGCTCCTTCTACAACTGGTTTCAGAAGTAAGTCATTGCTCCAGGTTCATGGAAACATGGTTTGATTTTGTAAATGAGGGACTTGGGAAGACATAGGAGTTGTTAAAATGCTTACTGTTTGTTTCTAAAAAAGGAGGGAGAAAACCCGAAAGGTTAATTTTGCTGACACTAAGATGGAAAGGAAAGTTGAGAAGCTACATTATGGCCTGAGACAAAAGATTAACAAAGAAGAATGAGTATAGATGAAACTGAGAATTTCTTTAAAAGTTTATGTATGATGTTTTTCTCTTTATGTGATAATGTTGAGATATATTAAAAATTAATATAAGGGATATGTAACGTTAAGAAATATTGAAAACATTATTAAGGTCTTTGTGGATTAATGTTAAGATGTATTAAAAAAAGATTAACATTTTTGCTATGAAGATGGTGCCGAAAGCGAAGAAGGAAGCCCCTGCCCCTCCCAAAACTGAAGCCAAAGCAAAGGCATTGAAGGCCAAGAAGGCAGTCCTGAAGGGCGTCCCCAGCCAAAAAAAAAAAAAGAAGATCTGCTCGTCACCCAAGTTCTGGCGGCCTAAGACGCTGAGACTCCGATGGCAGCCCAAATACCCCCGGAGGAGCGGTCCCAGGAGAAACAAGCTTGACCACTATGCCATCATCAAATTTCCCCTGACCACTGAGTCAGCTATGAAGAAGATAGAAGATAACAACACACTTGTGTTCATTGTGGATGTCAAGGCCAATAAGCACCAAATTAAACAAGCTGTAAAGAAGCTCTATGACATTGATGTGGCTAAGGTCAACACTTTGATTAGGCCTGATGGAGAGAAGAAGGCCTATGTTCTACTTGCTCCTGATTATGATGCTTTGGATGTTGCCAACAAAATTTGGATCATCTAAACTGAGTCCAGTGGGCTAATTCTAAATGTAATAAATTTTTCTCAAAAAAAAAAAAAAAAATTTAACATTTTTGTTGACTTAATTATATTGGATGTTATAATGATGGACATACTGTACTTTAGAAGAAAAATATAAACCAGTTGTATATTAACTAAGTATTCAAAAAAGGGAAAATTTGCCCTAAAAGAATGCTCATAGTAGTAGAATTTGGTACAGAGTGTGGAGCTTAGGCTAAGAAATATTAAGCCCCACCCATATTCTGGTAAGAGTTACATGTGAAAGAAGACAAACAGAAAAAGACTTTGCCAATAAAATGAGGTAAGGTAAAGTTGGTGCTTAACTCTTGGTTACCACCTGAGTCAACTTAATGAGTGGAAGTGGTAGACACACTGTAATGAAGAGACAGGCTGCATTGTTCCCTCAGCACTGTCCACTTAGCATGAAGAAGAGTTGCTGGTTTGTGGAGCAGGGAGTCCTGAGAATCTCCAGTGTGTTGACTTAGTCCATATGGGACTAAGATTAGGCCCCTATGAGGCTAACGGACAAGCTGGTCTGAAACACAGGTAGAAGTGTGGACTCCTCAGTTTGCAGCTGATGCCAGTTTGGACCTAGCCATGGATGGCTGTGGATATGTTGACCAGAACCCACCCAGATAAAGAGCAGTTTCATTCAGTGAGCTGATTACTGTTACCTGATAAGTCTGCTAGGGACTAGTTTGTTTATAGATGTGGATGCTGAAGTTTCAAATTTAACAGAAGATTCTTCAGAAGAGATGGGGAAAAAATGCTTGTTTCTTCAGGGTACTGGTTTGATAGGACTGAGCAAATCAGCATTTGATTATTTAAAACAGGGAGATTAAGACGTAATGAGTGAAGCAGCTGGTTTACGTACCTTCATGAATATAGATGATGGTAAAGGGAAGACTGACCTTTCAAATAATGAGAGAAAGTGCACCATTTAAGTATCCAAAACAACTTCATGCTTGAAATTTAATGGTCTCCAAAATACAGTGGTTTTACAAACCTCACAAAAGATCATTAGTCAATCTTCTAATGAGGAAAGAGTCCTTTCACCACCCATTTTCCTCAACCTAACAGTTTCCTTAAAATACTATTTTAATATTATACAGCAATGAAAGGCAATGAACTTGTAAAACACTACACTACAGATGAGTCGGGAAGACATTATCCTAAGTGAAATATCTCAGTGACAAAAGGCCAAATACTGCATAGGTCCACTGTTAATAAAAATAGGGCTGGGAAGAGCAGGGAAAGAATAAATAGATAATGAACACTACATTGGAATGGGAGAAAGAAAGGACTATCTGAAGGGAATGGATGATAGACATTGTGTGTTTAGCAACTAACAATCCGAAAGAAGACATACATTACAAAGTGCACTGAGAGGGAGGGAATGTGTATAAATGAAAGTATGAAAATCCAACCTTTCTGTAAACTTTCACTAAAATCACAATTAAAAAAATAAAGAAAATGGCTTTCCTAACCATTGACTGACGTTGGTTTTGCCAATAGGGATGAATGGGGACAAGCAAATGTATGTTTGCCTGCTCACAGGGCAAATGCTTAATTTCACCACTAAATTGAGCAGATTCAGCAGCAGATTTTGAGAATCTGACCACCAGCAAAGAAGTAGAGAATGCAAAGTGCACCCTGTGAGTCCAGAGTGTCTTGCAACACTACAGGAGTACAGCAACAGCTCTGATAATGACTGTATGAAATACAATATGAATGAAGAATAGCATGAAACATAACATGTATGAAATATGTAAGCAAACCAATTAAAAAAAAAAAAGCCCTGTTAAGGATGATGGCAAAACTTCTAGCCTGTGCAACTAGAAAAATAGAACTGTCACGAACTGTGATCTGTCAAGGATGCCAGTAAAAGTATTTTGGAAAAGATAATGAAGAAATTCGCTTTGGACATGATTCATCGGCAAAAGTAATGAAATAGTCATTCCTCAGTTTTTGAAATTCACTTTATGCCACTTGACTCTTGATAAAGATCCACCTGCTTCTGTTAACAAACAAAACAAACAAAATCCAATCAATATTTTTGTTTCTACAAAAAGGGTAAGAAGCTGGTAGCATTTGTTTTGCAACAGTCTAAACAACACTAAACTTAGTCCTGAGAAACTACATTAACTATCTCAGTATTAAGCTACCAAAGCTTTGAACTGTGTCTGTAAAGACTGTATGTCTGTGGACTTGGGTTTATGTTCCTGAGTATGATTTAGTAGGTAGGTTATTTTTTGTGGTCTAAGAAATGCTCAAAACTTTTTCTCACAAAAAAATATTCGTACTTGCTCTGCACATGTGCCATCTGCATATGAAAGGCTTACAGACTACGATTTTCAGATATAGCAGAGGAAGCTTATATAAGAATTCTGAATGTATGGAGTACTGAATTACAGATATACAGTGAGGACATCAGTAATATATGCATGATATTTAGAGATATAAAACTGAGTAATAATATTTGATACTTGAAGATTTAGTATACAGATACAGCACATGTAACATTAAGTGTTCCAGAAACATGAGCAAGTAAGAATTAAAAAAAAAAAAATCAGTAGGACAGGAGGAAAACTGAAAGAATGTGGTGTCCTGAACGACAACTCCATAAAGCTCATCAATTAAGACAACTGAGAAAAATAACACTGTTAGCAGAACTGTCACTAAAATTGTTATCTAATAAGACAAGAAAAACAATAGGAATCTATTATAACTATATGCAAAGTTTTCTGTAAAGAAGAAAATGAACAGGTGCTGGCAAGAAAGAATTTTATAGAGACGGTTTTCCATATTCTTGTTTTAAAGGATGGAGGGGGAATAACTGCTAGACTAAAAAATGAGGATCCAGAAGAAAAAAGAACAAACTACTTGAAACAGTGTCTTTTGGTTACACTGTTGTCATTATTGTTGGTGCGTACTGTCAAACTGAGACTGACTCATAACCTATACCAGGTTTTAAAAGGCAGTAAATCACACTGAAGTTAACTGCCCATGTTTCTCCCTCACAAAGGCTGGCTGCACTCAAACTGCAAGGCTTTGGGTTGACAGCTAAGGCTTTGGGTTGACAGCTTATTCGAGATGCTAGATTCTATGAAGAAGAATGTGGCATTAGAATGGGAAGAAAACCTATCAATAACCAAAATTATGTAGATGACACAATTTTACTTGCTAAAAATGAGAACTTGAAGTACATTTTATAGAAGATCAAAGACGATAGTCTTCCATATAGAATGCATCTCAAAGCCAAGAAAATAAAAATTCTCACCACTGAGAGCATGACAGGAAACATCATGATAAACGGAGAAAATCTGAAACCGTCAATGACTTCATCTTACTTAAATCTACAATTAAGTTTGGTACCAGCAATGAGGAAATCAAAAGATATAGTACACTGTTTTAGTCTGCAGTCAGGGACCTCTCCAAATTATTGAGGACCAGTGGTGTCCACTTAAGGAATAAGGTGTACCTGATTCAGGCCACAGTCTTTTGTTAAGCATCTGAGAACTAGAGAATGAGTAAGGATGAAAAAAGAATTAATGCCTTTGAGCTGCGGTGCTGGAAAAGAATACCGAATATCCCATGAACTGTCAGAAGTGCAAACAGGATATGTCTAGGAGAAGAGTGCTCTTTGGAAGCAAAGATGACAAAGCTTTGTCTTACACACTCTGAGCCAAAACAAGCTATTCTTTGGAGAAGGATGGTATACCTAGAAAGGTGGAGTGTCAATGAAAGAGAGGAAGACCCTCAACCAGACGGATTGACACAGTGATTGCAGAAATGGGCTCAAGTATATTATAGATCGTTAAGGATGACACAGGGTTCAGATCTGTAGAGTACTTAACAGCAACAACTGGGCTCTAGAGGAGTGGAATCTAGTGTAAATTAGTGGAGAAAAGTGATAAAATGTTCAAATAAAGGTAACAAAAATGTAAAAGAAATACTGGGTTCAAGGGCTTTGTAGATATAGTAGAAGGGGATCTCTAGAAATTGTCTCCAAGTTGCTACACTTGGCTCAATGAATTAGGATGCAATCTATTACCTAAGAAGAAGGGTGTAGGAAGAGGAAGTGTTAGACCTAAAAAGAGGAAAATGTGTGAATACAAAGTACAGGGCTGCCAGGAAACATTAGGTACCAGGTGAAGAAACTCATGAAGTAAGAATGACACTAACTAACCTACAACCAGAAGATAAATAGATGAATGGGATCTTCTAAGAACAAAATCCCTATGCACATCCAAAAACTTCTCCAACAGGGTAAAAAGGGAAGCCACAGACTGGGAAAAAGTATTTGGTTAATGACATATCCATATCCAGATAAGGGACTTATATCCAGAATTTATAAAATACTTGAGCACCACAACAAGATAAAGGTAAATAATCCAATAGAAAAATGGGCACAAGATATGAACAGACACGTCACCAAAGAAGACATTCAGATGGCCAACAAGCACATGAAGAAATGTTCAAAATCCCTAGCTCTGAGAGATGCAAATCAAAACAACTATCATCTCACCCCAGTCAGAATAGCAAAATTTAAAAGAACAGCAAGCAACAAATGCTGGCAAGGTTGTGGAGAGACTGGAACTCTTATTCACTATTGGTGGGACTGTAAAATGGTGCAACCACTGTGGAAGGCGGTATGGCGCTTTCTCAAAAAGTTGCAAGTACATACAGATACCATTTGACCCAGGAATTCCACTACTAGGAACGTACCCCAAAGATAATATAATCAACATCCAAGCAGATATATGCACACCCATGTTTACTGTGGCTTTGTTCACCATAGCAAAGAGTTAGAAACAGCCTAAGTGCCCATCAACAAATGAAAGGATAGAGAAGCTGTGGTATATTCACACAATGGAATACTAGGCTGCACTGAAAAACAAGGAACTCATGCAATATTATTCAAAATGGGTAGCCCTGGAGGACATTATGCTGAGTGAAGCATCTCAGTCACAAAAGGACAAGCACTGCACGGTGCCACTGTTGTAAAGCAGGACTGACCTCGATGTTGGGAGGAGACTGAGAAGGATGGGTTTAATAATGTATACTGCACTGAAACAGATGAGGGGGAAAATTGTTTGAGAGGGAAAATTATTAGGGATTTTTGTCATGACAGGATTCTAGAGCAAAGGCTTTATTGTGGAGTGGACCTGGGGGGAGGGGTTGTAAAACAATGAAAGAATTTTTCTTTTACTTTTCCAAGAGGGTAGTATACTGGGAGAAGGGTTGGGAGGGGAGAAAAGTGCAACAATGAATGAATGGAAATCCAAAGTCTCTGTGAATTTTTATTGAAATAATAAATTTTTTTAAAAGGGGAAAAAAATGACACTAACTAGTGTCATCTATGTTGATCTCCTGCCATGCTCAGCGGCATAGACAAAACATGGTAGGAGTGAATCTGAGTTTAATTAGGACTGAGGTTTTACCAAGCAGGTTCAACAAAATGTCTTTTAAAAAAATAAAATAAAATAAAAAATGCAAGAGAATGATTAAAATGTTAAAGCATGAATTTGGGAAAGGGAGAAAAAATATAAATGGATGAGAAAAGGGAAAAGGTAGTGGGACAATCAATGGATTAAATGGTCACTATGTGGTTGAATAACTAGGGAAATCTGGTACTAATCCAAACGAGCTACACTGACAAGAGAGGGATTCTTGAAACTGAACACAATTATTAGAAATGATGTGGTTGAAGCAGCTCCAGTGGCCTAGTGGTAGATAAGGAGCTATGCTGTCAACCCAAAGACACACAGTTTGAACCTATTAACTGCTCTGATAGAGTAAGATAGACATTCTCCTCTTGTGTAATTTATGGTTTCTGAAAACCCAGTGAAGAGTTAGCTATGACTACGCAGTACAAAACAACATGAGATTAAAAAGCGAGGTCTAAAGAGAGCTCTGGTGGCCTAGTGGCAAGACACTGCACTGCAATCCCAGAGGTACGCAGTTCAAATCCACCAGATGCTCTGCTGGAGAAGGAGGGGGCAATCTCCTCCTGTATCAGTCAGATCTGATTTGACGGTACATGTAAAAATAATAAAAAATTTTAAAAAAAAGCGAGCTCTGGTATTCAATGGTATTTAACAATAGCAACAGTATATGATCATTAATGGAAGTGACAAAGTAGTGTAAAGGACAAGAACATTACAAATTGGTTCAAAGAACACAAAGACAAAGAAAGGTGTCAAAAGGACACCCTGGGTGGGTTAAAATTGCCAGGCATCATGACAAAGTATCACAGGGTTAAAATCTTGAATCTCTGAAAAATGAAGGGCAACGATCCAGAGGCTCTTTCAGGACAAGGGAGGCCATAAAGTCTTAGGGATTCATAGTTTCTGTAAGAATAATAATGAAGTTTTGATGGCTTTGTGTTAAGTTGGTATGCAAATTCAAAAGTATGCAGTTCAAATCCACCAGCTGCTGCTGGATAGACAATATCCTGTGTAATTAACTGGCTTTGAAAAACCCACTGGAGGGGGAGGGATATGCAGGGAGAAAAGAGCAAAAAATGAATGAATGGAAATCCAAAGTCTCTGTAAATTTTCATTAAACTTAATAATAGTAATAACAATAAAGACAATGCATTGAAGGGTCAACTATGAGACAGTTCTGACTCAAGTGATGAGACTAATAATGGAGGTAAAGAGCTGCAATGCCAACCCAAAGGCACATGTTTAGAATCCACCAGCTGCTCCATGGGACAAAGATGAGCAATCTCCTCCCATGTGATATACTGCCTTTGAAAATCCACTGGTGGGTCAGCTACCACTGGTTCCAACTTAACAGTACATAATAATGAGACTAAAAACCCTGATCTTTTCCCCCCTAATTCTAAGCTCAGTTCAACATTTCTCTCCCATTATATCGAGGTCTTCTTACCGTGATTCTTGGTCAGTATTTCATTCTTAACTTTCTGTTGTGATGTGAGCAGAAGTTTACAGGACTGAATGGTGTCCCACTAATCATTCATACACATGTTGTATGACACTACTTACAATGCATTCTTCCTCCTCCCTGTGTTGTTTATATTCATTTGTCTCCTGCCATCCTATCTTCTGCACTTTGTCCCTGAACAAACACTGTCCTTCTGATCTTGGACAGCTGAGAGTTTTAAGGGCTGAATATCTTCTGAAGGAACTGGTACTTTAAAGAATTATCTTTTGTCTGGCTAAAAGTACCACAGGGCTAAGTTTGGTTCCAAGGTAAAAGAGTGACCCTAGTTTCAGGCGTTTTAATTAACCAGTCTATCAATCTAGGAGTCTGGTCTTTTTTAAGACTGAGTCTTGCACATATCCTTCATTCTATGTATAATTCTCTATTATGATCCCTTTCAGAGAGGACTCCAGTGGTAGCTAGATGCCATCTAGCTTTCTTGGTCTCAAGGTCTTGAAAGCTGTGGTTCAAAAGGCTCATTAGTACTGCCAACTATTTGTTTTCACATTATCTTTTCTTTTTCCTACTCTTCTTTGCTCTGGACAGGCCGAGGCCAATAGTTGCGGATCAGATGGCCATTTATAAGCTTTTAAGATTCATCCCATTGCTACTCATCAAAATGTGTAACACTGCCTTTGTGAATTATATAATGCCCACTGACTTTGATTCAAAAGCCTCATGGTATCTGAGTGAACTTTATGTAACTTCACCCCCTTCTGGTTTTACTATATAGGTGATGTAGATTTGCAGCACATAAACATACACATAGAGAAATAGCCTCTCCCCCAAAGCCTATGTAAAATTTTCACTTGTTCATGTTTACACACACACACACACACACACACACATTTCTACATGAATGTGTTTTTACTGACATGATTCTAGACGTATACATAATAAGATTAATCCAGACTGGAGTTTACAGGAGAAGTCTAAGCTTGCCACCCAGAAGCAACTGCTGAGACTGTGACAGAGAAAATTTCCAGATGCTGTCACATGGTATAACCTATTTGATAAATTGATATTAACTCAGACAGCCTCCATGAGTGAAGAGCCTAACATAGTCCTAAAGTCTGAAATATCTATACTGTACAGAGTGATATCAGAAATAAACTCTTAATAAAAAAGGTAATACCTAAAAGACAATAGAAGTGGCTTACAGGGGAAGTGAGTTTTTTCAGAGGGGATGCAAAGAGATACTCATGTAGTCATGAGCTGGTGGGGTTTTTCCCCCTACAGCCAACTACCAATCTCTTAAAGACCTGCTAAACCCTGTGATGTTAAAAGGCTGGCCAAAAAAACATGCTTAATTTGCATAATGTAATTTTAAGGTGAACATTAAGTATACTTTTTAGAAGAAAATCATTCTTAAAGTAAAAACAAATCAATTCAATGATCTAAATTTTGTGCTACTTATCCCTATGTCTGGGATTTTACCAGACTCTACCCTACTGTCAGAAATGAAGTCTTAAAAGATACTGTTGTTGTTAGGTGCTGTCGAGACAAATACAACTCATAGCAACCCTAAGATCTGAACCCTATTCTATCCTGTACTATCCGCACACTTTCTGACACATAACAGCTTTATTGAGGCAGTTACCATGTCAATTCACTCGGTTGAGGGTCTTCCTCTCCTTCATCAACCCTCCATCCTCCCCAGCATCATCTCCTTCTCCAAGGAATAGCCCTTCCTAGCAACATACTCTAAGTATGTGGGGCGAAGCCTCATCATTCTTGCCTCCAAAGAGCACTCCAGCTATACCCTCACAAAGATGTATCTGTTCGTTCGCTTGGCTATCCATGGGATAGTCAGTGCTCTTCTCCAACAATACACCATAAAGGCGTCAATTCTTAATCTTTCATCCCTATTCACTGTCCAACTCTCAGATGCTTAGCAAGCAATCGGAAAGACCATGGACTGAATCAGATGCACCTTAGTCCTCAAACTGACATCATTATGCTTCAATAATTTGGAGAAGTCCATAACGATAGATTTTTTCCCAATGCAACGCATCTCACTTTCTGACTGCTGATACCAAGAACATTAATTGTGAATCCAAGCAAGATGAAGCTGTTGATAGTTTCAATCTCCTCTCCATCCATCATGACGTTGCCTATCAGTTCTGTGTTAACAATCTTTGTTTTCTTGACATGAGATGAAATCTACACTGAAGGCTGCATTACTTGATCTTCTGCAACAAGTGCTTCAAGTCATCTTCACTTTCAGCAAGTAAGGTTGTGTCATCTGCATACAATCTCCTCTTCATAGAGTCCATCTTGTTGGATATTTGCTCAGCATACAAACTAAATAGGTATGGAGATAGAATACAACCCTGACACACTCCCTTCTCAATTTTAAAGTGCTCCACTGCTTTGTTTGCACGAGAGCATCCTGGTCTGGATATAGGTTCTGCATAAGCACAATTAAGTGTGTTAGTACTCCCTTATCCTTAATGTCAGCCAAAACTTATGATCCACACAGTCAAATGCCTTTGCACAGTCAATATAAAGCACAAAAAGACATTCAATGAGTGAAGACAAACAGATGAGTTGTGGGATGATATCAAGGATATCATCCATGAAGAAGGCAAAACATCTTTACAAAAACACAGGAGAAAGAAAAGTGAAATGGACGTTAAAAAAAAAAGTTTGCACTGGAGCATCAAGAAGCCAAATTAAAAGAAGAGCATGCCTAAGTCAAAGAGCTGAACAGAAGAGTTCAAAGGGCAGCTTGGGAGGACAAAGGTAAGTATTATAATAGAATGTGCAGAGAGCTGGAATTGGAGAATAAAAAGAAAAGAACTTGCTCTGCATTTTCCAAGCTAAGAGAACTGAAGAACAAATTTAAGTCTCATGTCACAATATTGAAAGATGCTATCAGCAATATATTGAATGACCCAGAAAGCATCAAAAGATGAAAGGAAGATATAGAATCACTGCATCAGAAAAAACTGATTGACACTGAAAATTTCAGTAAGTACCATATGAACAGGAGCCAACAGTAATGAAGGAGGAAGTAGATGCTGCCAGCATTAAAAGCACTGGCAAAAAATAAGGAGCCAGGAATCAATGGGAAACTAACGGATTTGTTTCAATTAGTAGATACATCCTTGGATATGCTCACCAGTCTATGCCAGGAAATTTGGAAGACAGCTGTCTGGCAATCAGATTGGAAGAGGTATATATTTGTTCCCACTCCCAAGAAAGGTTATCCAACTGAATATGGAAACTAATGAACAATATCATTAATATCACTTGCAAAAAAAATACTGAAGATCATTCAAAAATGGCTGGAATAGTACATAGATAGGGAACTGCCAGAAGTTTAAGCAGAATTTAGAAGAGGCCGTGGCACCAGGGATTGCATTGCTGATGTCAGATGAATTCTGGCTTAAAGTATAAACTTACTTAGTATGATTCAATAATGTATGCTACACTAAAACATCTGATTGCTACATACTTCTTCCAGAAGTCATTGGGTGTAATCAAGTACAACTCATAGTGACCCTATGAACAACAGATCTGAACCTTGTCCTATCCTGTGCCATCCTCACAATCTCCAACATCCTCAAGCCAATTGCTGCAGTCACTATGTCAATTCACCTCATTGAGTGTTTTCCTCTCCTTCACCGTGCCTCCACCTTTCCAAGCATCATATCCCTCTCCAATGAATTATCTCTTCTAGCAACATTCCAAAAGTATGTGAAATGAAGCTTCATCATCTTTGCCTCGAAGGAGTAATCTGGCTGCACCTACTCCAAGATATGTGTTCTTTTGGCAGTTCATGAGGTATTAAACACTCTTCTCCAATACCACAGTTGAAAGGGGCCAATTCTTCTTCTGTCTTCCTTAGTCACTATCTAGCTCGCATATGCACAAGTGACTGGGTTTAAATAACCAACATTTTGTTAAGCAGCTTATCACTTAACCACACAGCCTCCAGAGCTCCTTACTGATTATGATTACAAGACACCACCAGCAGGATAGGAAATACAACTTTACTTTAGAAAAATAATTCTAGCAGCAACATATACAGAATAAAATTTGAAATGGTAAAACTAAAAAAAGTAGAGACACCTGCTATAAATATGTCATAACAAGAAACTAAGCTTTCAGATCCATTGGCAAGGGTTCTATAATAGTCTGTTCAAGGAAATTCAAAGGTAGTATGAACTAAAGAGAAAAGAGATAGTGAGCTGGATATAAGTGGTGAAAGGAAGGACCATGATTTCATTACATTTTTTTTAGTTAAAACTATTCAATGATTAAAAATAAAAATGCATACAATCTCCATATCCATTCAGTTTCTTATTATCAGTGAAAAAAACTGTAAGAAATCTAAGGATTCAAACACTTAAAAAGACCTATGAGAAAAAAGAATCTAACATTCCCCCATAATTAAAAACAAAGGTTAAGACAGTGGTCCTTAAAAAAGAAAAAAGAGCCAAAACAACAGTGGTCCTGTAGTGAAGACATCCAGAGTTGAGACATCAGAGAGGTATCTCAGAAAAGAGATGTGGTCAAATCAGATAGTCTATACATAGTATTCGGAATAACTTATATGGCTCTACACAAGACAACGAACAAATAAATCACAATGAGGGCTGGACTCAATACCTCTGTTCAAGTTCTAGCTCAATCTACCACCTTACTGTAAGGCCTCACATAGATTACTAACGTTTTCTGTGACGATGTTCTCACTTTAAAATAGTGTTAACCGCACTTAAACGTCATAGTTCATCTCAGTGAAATTAGCATAAAATATTCAGAAAAGTGCCTAGAACAAAGTAAAGATGATCTAAGGGTTAGCTATTAGGATTATTATGCAGCCCTGAAAGGCTGCTACTAACTGAAAGTCAGTTAAATACCACCTAGGATCTCTGCAGTAGAAAGATCTAGCAGTCTCCTTCAATAAAGATTACAACCTAGAAAACCTTATGAGACCAGTCTATCTTGATACAAGAGAATTCACTGTGAGTCAAAATTCAATTCAACAGTTAAGATTATTATACACCCTATTAAGAAAAAGGTATAATAATACCACATAGTTAAGAAACTTATGTGTAGTTAGCCCAACACCCTTATTTAGCAAAAGACTCATAAAACCTATTTCCATCCATGTAGAACAATCATTCTAAGAAAAATACTTCAGAAAATACTCAACTATATGTAAATAAGGTCATCCTTTTTTAGTTGTGTAAAATATATGCGATTTCCTGGGAACATTTACTAAAGGGTTTGGCTATATATCAGACATGGAAATGGGGAAAATTTACTGGAAATTGTTAGCTAGGAAACTGTTCTACAACTAGACATTTCAGCATGTTTTCAGACCATTTTTTAAATAAAACACTTATAGTAAGAAAATATTACTCAATTTTGAGGATACAAGAAGAAGGTTGATATAAAAAGCTATGGCTACTCAGATATTTGTAACTCTTTATGGTTTTCTATATACTCTATAGCTAACATAAAAGAATAATTATTATTATTATTATTATTATTATTATTATTATTATTATTTATACTAAGATGCTAAAACAGGTATCAGGATACCCATGGAATATTATTATTTCTGATTACACTATAGCCAGAGACAGGGCAAACAAAGACATAAAACAATGCTTTTCTTGAAGCCCAAACCTGTATAATAACACATTTTTAACAAATATTCTTAAGGCAATTGAATATAAATATGGAAACAATTATAAAATTACATAAATTTATCTTAACAAGTAAATTTATATTTACAATCCTAACAAAATATAGGGATGAGCATTTATATTTCATAAGAATATTTTACAAGAGTTTATTATAATTCTTGTTAAGTACTTTATGATTTCTGTACCTATGTTCTTTGTGTTCCAGTAGTTGGCAGTCTCTACAAGTCAGTCTATCACACGTTTCACAGAAAAGTTTCAACTGTTCTTGTTTGTGTACAGGGCAAAAAACAGGGCGCTGACCAGATGCTCCAACAGATTCTGTAGAAAAATCAACCAAATATTTTTAAACCAGATATAATACTTTTGTTCAAATTAGTTGATATCATTATTATCTAAAATTTATTGAAAATAGAAAATGGTATAGGGACAAAAGAAGAGAGTTAACAGTAGTTAAAAATTGCTATTTATCTCACCTGAGACATCTTCTTTCTTCCTGATGAGGTGGTCTTTAGTGAATTTTACTCTTTGATGTGCTTCTATACATGTTTTACAAAGCCATTCTCCACATTCTACACAAAAGCCAACTGCACTAGCATTATCTTCACAACTAGTACATACCTGAAACAGGAAATATATACTAATTTATATTAAATTTACACATAGATTCACAAAAAGAAAAGGTTCCCTGTTTCAAGTTATACAATAAAGCTGTTTCTTCTAAACTATATTCAATTTGAAATATTTAACCATACCAGAATTACTATTATGTAAATATTCAAATCTGCTTTTCTTATGTTTTATTATTTTAAAACAAGGAAAGAAAAATTGAGATCTATACCTGTTCTGACTTCTCATCAGAACTGCTAGGAGCTTCAGATGTATCTTTCACAAAATAATTATCCACAAGGTCTATTTGTCTGCACTCTTGGCGGCATACTGGGCACCGAATTACACCAACTATAATACAAAATGACATTAAGAAACATTCTTCAGGAAAAGTTAAAGTAATTGTACATGATGGCCATTTAGAAATGATTCATTCCTATGTCACAAAAAATACTAAAGAAATTAAACCAAGAGCTGAAGAAATCAACTCACTGATTTGTTCCTATTTAGGAAAAGGAAATAAGCATTATTTTTATTATGTGTTGCAGTTATGACCCATAGTGACCCTATGAACAATGGCTCTGATTCCTGTCCTAGCTAGTGTCAGCCTCATCATCTCTAACACACTTCATCAAACTCTTCCAGTCACTGTATCGATCATCTGAGGGTCTTCGTCTCATATGCTGGCTCTGCACCATTCCATACATGATGTCCCTCTCCAAGGCACTATTATTGCTAAACCAAGTCATAGGTGACCCTCTATAGATTTTCAGAAGCAATAAATCACACAAGAGGCTGCCCACCTATTTCTCAAAGAATATCTACGAAATTTGAACTACAGGCTGTTGGGCTGGCAGTGCAGCCCCTTATCAACAGGCACCAGAGCTCCCTCCTCAAGGGATTAGTAAGGGAGACGGAAAGGGGTTCTCCTTTATTATACGGTGTTTAACTGTATATATTATTAACTAATGGTCCCGAAATATATGTAGGTCCTAAATCCTTAGAACCTGGAAATACTACCTTATCATGACAGCAAAGGCTACAAGTATGATCAAATTTAAAAAAAATTAAATACGGACACTGTCCTCTATTTATTGTTGTTTTCATGTGCTGTCGAGTTGTTTGCGACTCATAGCGACCCTATGTACAACAGCGCTAAACCCTGCTCTATCCTGTGCCTATCACATTGCCTCTGACACACCCATCCCAATTACCCCAGTCACTGAATCAATCCACCTCATAGAGGGTCTTCCCCTCCTGCGCTGTCCCTCCACCATCACAAGCATGACGTCCCTCTCCAAGGACCTGTCTCTCCTTACAACATGTCCAAAGTATATCAGACAAAGTCCCAGAATCCTTGCCTCCAAGGAATAGCCTAGCTTAACCCTCTCCAGGATGAATCTGTGTTTGTTTTCTTGGCTGTCCAGGGTACATTCAATACTTTTCTCCAGCACCACAGCTCAAAGGCATCAATTCTCCTTCTATCTTCCCTAGTCATTGTCCAACTCTCTGATGCATAACAAGTGATTGCAAAGATCATGGCCTGTATCAGGTGCACCTTAGTCTCCAAAGAGACACCGTTGCTCTTGAGTACTTTAGAGAGGTCCCTAACAGCAGACTTTCCCATCGAGATACACCTTTTGATTTCCTGGCTGCTGGTGCCAAGAGTGTTGACCGTGGAGCAGAGCAAACTGAAGCTGTGAACAATCTCAATCTCTGTGAAGACTCAGGCGCACCTTAGTCTATAGACTGATATCATTGTTCTTTAGCACTTCCAAGACATTCCTGACAGCACATTTCCCTAATGCAATCCACCTTTTGATTTCCTGACTGCTGCTGCCTAGAGGGCTGATTGTGGAGCTGAGCAAACTGAAATAATTATTAACAACATCAACCTCTTCCCCATCCATCATGATGCTGCCAACTGTAACAGAGGTAAGAACCTTGTCTCCTTTATGTTAAGATCATGATGGATAAAATACTGAAACTGTCTACCACTTCATCTTACACAGATCCACAACTAATACCCTTGGTACCAGCAGTCAGGAAATCACCACGAGTTGTATGGCACTGCAAAAGCCTACATGCAGTGAGGGACCTCTCCAAGTTATTGAGAAGTAATGATGTCACAGTTTGAGGGCTAAGGTGTATCTGATCCAGGCCATGGTTTTTCCAATCACTTGCATCTGACAGCTGAACAATTAATAAGGATGGCAGAAGAAAAAATTATGCCTTTGAGATGTGGTATTGGAAGAGCATTCAATATCCCATGGACTGCCAAAAGAACTAAAAAATATGACTTGGAAAGGGTGCAGCCAGAATGCTCTTTAGAGGCAAAAAGATGAGATTTCACTTCATACTTTGGGTATGTTGCTAAGAAGGGCTATTCCCTGGAGAAGGGACATAATGCTCGGAAAGATGGAGGGGTTGGCAAAGGAAGAGAGACCCTTGACCAGGTAGGATGACATGGGACTGGTGCACTGGGCTCTAGTGTGTCATGAGGTGTGAAGATGGTACAGGATAGGATGAGGTTCATTGGGTCACTATACTCGTCTTGATGGCACCTAATAACAGTAACAAATATCCTGTATTTGATGGGCCCCAAAGGTAATCATAACTAACCTTAAAAGAGGAGGCAGAGGGATAATGAGAAAGAAACACAGATTAGTGATCAACTATGAAGAAGGAGGAAGGAGACAAAAGCCAAGAATAACTCATGGCCATTACAAATTTGTTGTTGTTATGTGCCGTCGAGTCGTTTCCGACTCATAGCGATCCTATGCACAACAGCCCTAAACCCTGCTCTATCCTACGCCAACTGCACTGCCTGACACACCCATCCCGATTACCCCAGTCCCTGAATCGATCCATCTCATAGAGGGTCTTCCCCTCCTGCGCTGTCCCTCCACTCTCCCAAGCATGATGTCCCTCTCCAAGGACCCGTCCCTCCTGGCAACATGTCCAAAGTATGTCAGACGAAGCCCCAGAATCCTTGCCTCCAAGGAGTAGCTTGGTTTAATCCTCTCCAAGATGAATCTGTTCACTCCAAAAAAGAAATTTTCTTTTCCCCTCAGAACCTTTCAAAAACAATGAGCTATTACACACTGACTTTTAGCAAAGTGAAAATTATTTCAGACTTCTAAATTTGTAAGAGAATGGCTTGTTTTAAGCAACTAAGTTTATGATTTGTTATAGTAAAAATAAGACACCAATAAACTATCTTGAATTTTCTGACTCAAACTACTTGAAATCAGTGTTAACTGGGGAACAAATACCATCTGTGCCTTAATCCATTAGAATTCTAACACTGACCAGCACAGATGAATTGCTGAAATAACATATAAAGCTAAGTTTAAAGCCTAAAAAACACCACCCATGAAGACAAATAACTACTACGTGTCACACACTGACAACCAGATGATGCAATGTGTTATGTATTGGGTTACTAAACTAAAAGATCAGCAATTTGAATCCACCAGCTGCTCCAAGATGATCTACTCTTCTTCCCTTTAAGATATAGAGTCTCAACAACCCAAAGGAGTCAAAACAACTATGAGATATCACCTCACCCCAGCAACAATAACATAATTCAACAAGGAAGCAAACAACAAACGCTGGCAAGGAAGTGCAGAGACTGGAACACTTATTCACTGCTCATGAGAATGTCAACTGGTACAGCCACTATGGAAGGTGGTCTGGCGCTTTCTCAAAAAGTTGGAAATAGAAATACTATTTGACCCAGCAACTCCACTACTGGGAACATATTCCAAAGAAACCAGAGTCAAAACTCAAACAGAAGTATGCACATCGATGTTTATTGCTACATTATTCACCCCAAAGAGATGGAAGCAGCCCTAGTGCCCATCAAAAAAAGGAATGGATAGAAAACTACGGTACATTCAAACAATGGAGTATTATGCAGCACTGAAAAACAATGAACTTGTAAAAATCATTACACAGCATGGGTGAGCCTGGAAGACATTATGTTGAGTGAAATATCTCAGTCACTGTATTTAGAACGTGGTTATCAAGACTGGGTCTTCAACAACCAGATGCATTATGTAAGTGCAACAACTCTGCTTCCCAAAATGTGAACTTAAAATGCTCGCTGCAGAAGATCAAAGGCTAACGCCTTAAACAGTCAATCTCAACATGAGGAAAACAAAATTCTTACCACTAGACCAACAGGCAGTTATCAACAGATGAAGAAAGGAAGAGGTCATCAAAAATTTCATTTCACTTGACCCCAGAATCAATATCTACAGTACTAGCAATCAAGTAATCAAAAGATGTTTTGTCAATGTGAATGAAGGATAGTTTAAAACACAATGTATACAAACTTTGTGTGCAAACCAATATAAAATTCTTAAAAAATTAAATACTTTTTATATGTCTATACTACCATGGTTTTTAATTTTGCTGTCTAGCCTTTCTATATCCTTGCTGATATTTGTCTGTGTTATAAACTAATAACCACTAAATATCAAAATAACACTCTTAAAAAACATGTTGCACAATTCGAATCCACCAGATGCTCTACTGGAGAAAGAGGAACAATCTCCTCATGTACCAATCAGATCTGATTTGATGGTACACACAAAAATAATAAATAATTTTTTAAAAAAATTTAAAAAAAACCCAACAAACATGTTGCTCTGGGGAAATCTGTAGTCATAGACCTCTCCAAAGTAGTAAGTAGCAAAATAGTAAGGATAATCTGTTTAAAGACTAAGGTTGGCCAAATGGCATTTTTAATTACTTCTTACAAATCTGAAAGCTGGACAACGTAGAAAGATAACAGAAGAAGTTAAAACCTTTGAATTGTGTTGTTGGAGAAAAGTACTGAATATGGATTGCCAAGAGAACAAACAAGTCTGTCTTGGAGGAAGTTCAACTTGGGTGCTTCTTAGAGGCAAGGATGCTGTAATTTTGTCTCACAAACTTTTGGACACATTGTTCAGAGGGGCCAGTCCTTGGTAAATGACAACATGTTTGGAAAAGTATAAGTTAAGAGAAAAGGAAGATCCTCAATAAGATGGACTGACAAAGTGACTAAAATAAAAAGGGTTCAAGCCGATCAGAGGTAGTGAGGATGGTGCAGGATAGCGTGAGGACCTGTTCATAGGATTTCTGTAAGTTGTAGTCAACTAACAGAATGAGCTTGACAGAAGCTAACAACTATTATGCCGGATCATCTATTGAGAGCCATTTTAGAGTGGTCAGTGGTGATAACCAAGAACCATTTACTTCTTCTGATCTCAAGGAAGGCAACTAACTCTTGGAGGGAAATCATTAAAGTTTGCAATTAAGACATCCCTTTAGCAGGGGTCTTACAGAACAAACCATCCTTTAACTAGTATGCAGAAGAGGGTTTGCACAGCAGGCCTGTGTTGCTCCACAGGAATGCTTTTGACTTGTTTTGGTATTCAAGAAGCTTCTGAGTTATGCTGAATAACTGACTTCTTGGGAGAAGTCCAATTAGATTTTACCTTTCTATTCCCCTCCTCCATGTCTGGAGGGGGAGGAGTAGATAGAATCCCAGGCATCAAGGCTCAGGCAAGGGAAGTTCTCAAGTTGGTAATAACCCATTCATACTGTTAAACATTACTGATAGATGCATTATGTCTCCTTATATTGCCACTTGTAGGTGACATAATGAAGCTTGGAATGAAATTTGTATCAAGAACTTCCCAATTTTAATTTGTACCTTTCACTGTTATAAACTGTATCTGTGAGTATAACAGTCCTGAGAAGGCATCCTGGTAGACAGTGCATTAACATGGCAGGTGGCTAACCAAAAGATCAGTGGTTCAAATTCCCTATCTGCTTGGGGCAGGGGGAATGGGCAGGCTTCTCCTATAAAGATTTACAGCCTTGGAAACCTTAATAAAGGATTCACTATGAGCTGGATTCCATTTAACAGCAGTGGCCTTGGGATGATTCTTTTTTTATTTGAATAAAAAAATTTGTTTGAGTTGGGATTTGTTTTGCTGAGAGAATCATAAATTAAAAACTCTGAGCATGGTCTTTAAGGGTTCTGGTGGTTCAGTAGTTTAAGTTCTCTTGCTAGTCTGTAAGTTGGTAGATCAAATTTAAACCTACTCCACAGGAGAAAGGTGAGGATGTTTGCTTCAGCAAAGATTTACCACCATGGAAAACGTACATGGTAACTCTACTATTCCACAGGTAATTGGAACAGATAAGTTGGCATGGAGTTTGCTTTGGTTTCGTTAAGGATGCTTTTAATTAACTCCTGGCTAATTTCAAAAGGAAGAAACAATATGCGCCAACAGAAAATATGCGCAAAGTTCACAAACAGGGAAAACACAAGAGGCTATATAAAGATACCAGCAAAAATATCTCTATGCATTTATGTACCTATTGTTTTTTGTTGTTAAGTGCCGATGAGTCACTTGTGACTCACAGTGACCCTATGTACAACAGTTCTGAACCCTGCTCTATCCTGTGCCAACCTGACTGGCACCCATTACCCCAGTCACAATCAATCCATGTCATCAAGGATCTTCCTCTCTTGCTCTGTCCCTCCACCCTCCCAAGCATGACGCCCCCTCTACAAAGACTGGTCCTTTGCAACATTCTCACAGTGTCAGACAGAGCTTCATTCAGAATCCTTGCCTCAAGGAGAAGAAGCGTGGTTTCACCCTCTCTAGGATGAATCTATTTGTTCTCCCAGCAGTCCATGGTATATACAATAATCATCTCCAGCACCACAACTCAAAGGCATCAATTCTCTTTCTATCATCCCCAGTCATTTTTCTGATGCAGAGCAAGTAATTGCAAAGACTGGGTCAGGTGTACCTTAGTCTCCAGACTGACTAAGTGCTCTGGAGAAGTTGCTGACAGCAGACTTTCCAAATGCAATTTATTTTTTCATTTCCTGGCTGCTGGTACCAAGAGTGTTGACTGTGGCACCAAGCAAACTAAAGCTGCTAACAATCTCAATCTTTTCACTGTCTATCATGATGCTTGCGATCAGCCCAGCAGTAAGAATGTTTTCTTGATGTTGAGCCTCAATCCATATTGAAGACTACAGTCCTTGACCTTCTGCAGCAAGTGCTTCAGATCCTCCTCAATTTCAGCAAGTTAGGGTTGTCTCCTCTACATAACGCAGATTGTTGATGAGTTTTCCTCCAATTCTGATGCCACATTCCTCTTCATAGAGCCCAGCCTCCTGGATGGTCTGTTCCATATACAAACTGAAAAGGTATGGAGACAGGACAAATCCCTGGCACACATACTCGCTGATTTTTATGTATTATGATGAAATGTGCAAAAAAGATGGGAGTCAGAAAATCAAAAGGGCCAAACCCCCTCAGTATTCTTAAGGTGGAAGAACTGAAGAACAAACTCAAGCCTCAAGTCACAATACTTAGGATGCTTTGGGCAGAATAGTAAATGATCCAGGAAGCATTAAAAGAAGATGGAGGGAGTATACAGAGTCACTGTAACAAAGAGAACTGTCTGACACATACAAACTTCTTGAAACAACATATAAGCAAGAGCCTGTGGTGTTGGAGGAAGAAGTTCAAGTTGCTCTGAAAGGATTGGCAAAAACCAAGGCCCCAGGAATTAATGGCATACCAATTGATATAGTCCCACAAACAGACCCTAGATGCACTCACCAAGTTGAACCTAGAAATCTGGAAGACAACTACCTGGCCAACTGGCTGGGAAAGATCCATATCTGTTCCCCTTCCAAAGAAAGGTGACTCAACAGAGTGCAAAAATTATCCAACAATATCATTAATATCACGTGCAAGCAAGATTCTATTGAGAAGTATCCAAAAATTACAGGAACAGCACATCAACAGAGAACTACCAGATCGCAGCTGGGTTTAGACAAGGCCATGGTACTAGGGATATTACAGCTAATGTTAGATGTATCTTGACTAAATGCAGAGAGTACAAGAGGAGTATCTATACACCAATAGAAAATACTTAAAAAATTGCAACATATAAATGAAGAAATCTTTTGGTGAAGGACATAAAAGATGGAGAGACATTCTACATCTGAACTAGATTCATATAATACTATCACTTACACCTGTATAAACATTTCATAATCAAAGTTTCACAAATTGTTTTGTTTTCTGAAACGCAGCAAATCAATTCTGATGCTTGAACAGGAAAATAAGTAACAAGTATTCTTATCTTAGAATGGCATCACAACTCCCCACAAATTATACACCAAGATACAGGACGGTAAAGAACAAAATACTAGCAGTAATATGTATCAGCTGATCTCATGGGGAGAGGGGAGTCAAATTCACTACCATCAAGTCTATTCCAGGGGCCTCTGCTGGCTTAGCAGTAAGGAACTGTGCTCCCATCCAGAAGGCGCACAGTTTGAATTCCCCAGCTGCTCTGTGAGAGAAAGGTGGGCAATATTCTCCCATGTAAATTTAGTGCCTCAAAAACCCACTGGAAAGTCAGTAATGAGTCAGTTCCAACTTAACAAGTACATAACAAGTCCATTCCAATTCACAGCCATCTGTCCTAGAAAGCAGAACAGCAATATAGGGTTTCCAAAGATGTAAATCTTTAAGAAAGCAGAATGCCTCATCTATCTCTGGCAGAGTTAAGTAGTTTCAAACCTTTTGTTTACTAGGACAATGCTTTAACCACAGCACCACTAGACTTCTGAAAGGAGGGGAGACAGAATTCAATTAATCACATAAAGAGTAGTTAAAAGTTGAAACAACTATAAGATATCGTCTCATCCCAGTAAGAATAGCAACATTAAATAGAACAGCAAGCAACAAATATGCTGGCAAGGTTGTAGGGAAACTGGAGCCCTTTTTCACTGTTGGTGGAAGTGTAAAATGGTGCAAACGCTGTGAAGACGGTATGGCACTTTCTCAAAAAGTTGCAAATAGAGATACCATTTGACCCAGCAATTCCACTACTGGGAATATACCCCAAAGAGACCATAACTGGCATCCAGGCAGATATATGCACACCCATGTTTATTGTGGCTTTGTTCACAATAGCAATAAGTACCCATCAACAAACGAATGGATAGAGAAGCTGTGGTATATTCACACAAAGGAATACTAGGCTGCATTGAAAAACAAGGAAATGATGCAATATTATTCAAAATGGGTGACCCTGGAGGACATTATGCTGAGTGAAGTGTCTCAGTCACAAAAGGACAAATACTGCACGGTGCCACTGTTGTAAAACAGGACTGACATCGGGGTTGGGGGGAGACTGAGAAAGATGGGTTCAATAATGTATATTGCACTGAAACTGTTTAATAGGGTTTTGTGATTAGGTATTTTTGTAATGACAGGAGTCCAGAGTGAAGGCTGTATAGTGGAGTGGACCTAGGGGCAGGGATTGTAAAATAATCAAAGACTTTTACTTTTCCAAGAGGGTAGTGTACTAGGGGGATAGTTGGGAGGGGAGAAAAGTGCAATAATGAATGAAACTTTAAAGAACTTTAAAAAAAATGTATTTTATTATTTGTGTGTACCGTCAAATCAGATCTGACTGGTACACGAGGAAATTGTCCCTCCTTCCCCAGTAGAGCATCTGGTGGATTCGAACTGTGTGCCTCTGGGATTGCAGCGCAGCTTCTTGCCACCAGGCCACCAGAGCTCCCCAAGACTGTAAACTTTTATGGAATGAGATATTCACCCTTATTTCTCTATTAGGTGTAGCTGGTGGACTTGAAACACCAATCTCTTGGTTAGCAAATCAACACAGAATGCACTATGCCACTGATGTATGAAGAAATTTACAACACAAAATATCCTAGTTACATAAGTAGAATCTGATGCCTTAAATGTTTCCTAGCATTTAAGATACAAGTACTGGTGTCTACTCATGTGAGGGAGAAGAGAATGATGGAAACAGACTCAAAGAAGAAACCAGTCAACAGCACTACGAGCCCACACAAATTATGGCTTCACCTAGTCTAAGAGAAGATTAACATGTTACCATAAATGACAGCAAATGTGTTTCTAAGCATGGTTTTCAATTTAAAAAGTGTGCGGCAACATGTTAACTGATGTCCAGCTACCACTAATAATCATTCTGATAAAGGACAAAGCAGAAGGTTCTGGGCAGAATGAGAAATCTCAGAATGAAATTCAAACTATTTTTTAATGAAATTTTTATTTTATACAGTTTTACTTAGAAAGTTTGTACACTTTGTTCTTCACATCCAGATCTTTCCCATGTCCTTTACCTTCCCCTCACCATCTACCCATCCAAGTGTGTGATCATATGATAACCCCCACCCTTCTGGTCCAATTAACATCACAGGAACCCCTGAGACTCATTCCAAAATAAAACACCCTTTTGAATTTGAACTTGAAGCCACTCCTGGAGGCCAGATTTCAGTGAAATAATAGACTGAAGTATAAAATTAACAAAACACCGACAAGTGATGCACTGTCCTAAACCATTAAATGAGACCAAACTGTCAACATTTATTACTCAAAAGCAAAACAGAAGACAAGGAGAGGCAGGGAAGCGAAATCAATGGAAACAGAAAAACAAACAAAAAAAAACCCACCAGAAACTGACACACTGTGAAAATTGTTTAGAATCACTAAACAATTTAAATAAGGACCCTAATTTGATGTATAAAGGTTTGCCTAAATCACAGCATTAAATAAAAACAAATATAAAAGCCCTTTATAAACACAATGTTTCCTCAAAATATGAAGATGTAGGAAGGAACAAAGCACACAAATTAGGGCACAAGAAATTTACATGGAAATTAAATTACTACAGTACAGAAGATACTCTCTCTATACAAGCTGCAAGGGGACATTGCCTTAAAAAATTTCTGAAGAAGTTGGAATTCAGAAACTTCAGACACAAAAGAAGTCCTAAAACACAAGGAATAAATGAATTCCAAATCTGTAATGAAATGTCACATAACAACAATAACATATTATGACAGGTTTAGAAGCAGGAGTGGCATCCACTTCCTAAACAACAAGCATCCGGAAACTCTATGAACTTTGATAAGCTGTAAAGGGGCTTCAGGCCTTATGTTCAAAGGGTCGCTATGAGTTCTGCTCCACTCGAAGGCAATCAACAGCAACAACAATGAATCGTCTATTCCATTCTTCAGTTAACTATAAACATGCCTTGAAGAAAATATGGGCTAAGTTCAGATCACAACAACAAAGCAAATATCTCATTAACTCTCACTGATTTTTTTGGTTCCTCAGTGCATACAAAAGTTATGCTTACAATAAACTGTATTCTAGTAAGTGTACAACAAAATTACAAAAAAAAGGTGTTATTTTGCCAAGAAATACCAAAATGTGTCACACAAACCAACATGCTATTGGAAAAATACCATGGCTGAAAAAAATGTAAAACCTGAAAAGCACAATAAAGTGAAGTATAATTAAACAACGTATGCCTGTACTTTTTTCTCACAGATTATTAAGCAGCCTGGACATCTGAGGCACAAAATACTGTTACAAATCTTTTTCAATAATTTCTTCTATAAACCATATCCACTGCTGTCAACTCTGTTCTAATCCATATGACTCTCCACTGGGTTTCCAAGGCTGAAAATCTCAATAAGAGCATTCTTCTCGATGCAAATCAAAACAACTATGAGATATCATCTCACCCCAGTCAGAATAGCAAAATTTAACAGAACAGCAAGCAACAAATGCTGGCGAGGTTGTGG
>NW_006399924.1:2358738-2388586 GCF_000299155.1 Elephantulus edwardii | reverse complement strand
AAATTAAAAAATAAAAAAGAGCATTCTTCTCCCAAGAAGCAACTGGTGAGTTTGAACTGGCACTCTTCTGGCTAGGAACCCAACAGTTAATATAATATTTTTATTACAGATTCCTCATGTTTGGAAGAGTGGAGGGACAGCACAGGAGAGGAAGACTCTTGATGAGATGACTCCATTCTGTGGTTGGAGTGGTGGGAATGAGTGTGTTTGAGACAGCGAGGTTGGCACAGGATAGAGGGAGTTTAGAGCTCTTGTACATAGGGTCGCTATGAGTTGCAAGCGCCTTGATGGCACATAACACCACCACCACCACTTGCTTCTGTACTTATTAATATTTTTAAATATCATCCATATCATAGGCAAGAAAAATCATGCTGAATATTATCCAGACACTACTGAAACAGTACAGTGAGAGAGAACTATCAGAAATACAAGCTGTGTTTAGAAGAGCCCACAGCACTAGAGACATTATCGCCATTGTCAGATGAATCATGGCAAAAAGCAGAGTACCAGAGGCATTTGACTGTGTAGATCACAACAAACCATGGTTAACCTTGAAGAAAATGGGAATTCCAAAACACTTGATTGTGCTTCTGCAAAATCTATACTTAGACCAGTCAGCAGTCCTCAGAACTGAGCAGGCAAACACCAAATGGTTCAAAATCAGGAACAGATTGCATCAGGGATGCATCCTGTCTCCATACTTTTTCAATCTATATGCAGAATAGATCATTCCGGAAGCAGAGCTTTATGAGGAGAAAGGTGGCATCAGGATCAGACAAAGACTCATCAACAATCTATGTTATGCAGATGACTCAACCATGCTTGTCGAAACAGAGGAGGAATAAAGCATTTGCTGCAGATCAAGGACTGCAGTCTTCAATATAGATTGAAGATTCTCACCACTGGGCCAATTGGCAGCACCATGATGGACGGAGAAGAGATGGAGGTTGTTAATAGTTAAAGCTTGCTTGGCTCCACAATCAACACACTTGGCACCAGCAGTCAGGAAATCAAACGGTGAAGTGCATTAGGAAAATGTGCTGTCAGGAACCTTTCCAGAGAACTGAGAAGCAATGATGTCAGTCTAGAGACTAAGGTGCACCTGATCCAGTCCATGGTCTTTGCAATTACTTGCTATACATCAGAGCCAGATAATGGCAAAAGATGATAGAAGAACAATCGATGCTTTTAGTTATGGTGTTAGAGAAGAGTCTTGAACATACCATGGACCACCAAGAAAACAAATAGGTCTGTCTTGGAGGTGGTGAAATCAACTTTCTCCTTAAGGCTAGGATTTTGAAGCTCCATCTCACATATTATGGGGGTGTGGCCAGGACAGATGGGTACTTGGAGAAGGTCATCATGCTTGGAATAGCAGAGGGACAGCACAGAGAGGAAGACTCCGATGAGATGGAGTGATACAGTAACTTGGGGGTTGGAGTGTCAGAGTCAGTGAAACTGGCTCAGAACAGGGCAGGGTTCAGAACTGGAGACATGATAGTACAAAACAACAACAAAGTTTTTTCAAACAAAAACCATCTTAGTTTCCTAGTGAGTACAAGAGTGAGTATCCCCTAGACTAGATAAGAATGTGCTCATGACTGAGTCATTCACTCAGTGCTAATAACTAACTATGCAAAGTTTTGATCATTATTCAAAACTGAAACCCAGACTCCATGAAGTAATACTCCTGAGTCCCCCTTTCTCCGCCTATAATGCCCCTAATCTGATTTTATTACTTCACAACTCAAGTTCAGAGAGATCCATTTATGCTTTTCAAATTTGTTTTGTTTCAAATGTGAATTTACTGAATTCTTCAACTGGCTGCAATGGGGTGGGATGGGAGTGCGGCGGGGGGGGTATACCAATGAAGAAGTTTATCTTTTGCTTTTCGAAGAGAGGAGTGAACTTGGGGGGAGTGCAAAAATGAATGACTGGAAATCCAAAATCTCTAAATGTTCACTAAAATTAATAATTTTTTTAAAAAAGGTCAAATTATAGTTTCATATTGTTAGGTTAAGTGATTTAAGTTATTTCATTTTAATAAACTGATGGGGCTTTCACTAGAGAAAGAAGACTCTTCAAATGTGAAAAGATCACTCAAATCATAGGTCAAACACAGAAACGCTAAAATAACTAGAAAAATCCAAGACTATTTTGAAAAAATACACCACTGAGCAAGGAAAAGAAAATCTGAAGTGACAGAAATATATTGGGATCCAAAGCCCAAATAGGGAAGCAGTGAAAGCAAGAAACGGAATCCCCCTCCATAAAATCTTGGGCAGGCTGTTAAGTACTTTACTGACTAAAAAGACATTCTGGTGGCACAGTTACTGAGAATTGCACAGCTAACCTAAAACCCGTGCCTCTTTAACTCAAACCCACCATTAGCTCCTACAGACAAACAGGCAGTCTACTCCAGTGTGATTTACAGTCTTGAAAACTGGAGAGTCAATTATGAGTCAATTCCATTTTAGAGCAATGAGAGTGTGACTGTCTAAAATTTTGGAAACCTAGACACAATCCCAAGAAGTCAGAAACTCAAACAAGCTCCATGCACAGGGTAATATGTAACTCTATGTAGAACTCATCATAGCTTAGTGGGTAAGGAGTTAAGTTGTGCTACCAACTTAAAGCCTGGTGTTTCAAATCCACCAGCTGAGCTGCTCCAACATACTAAATAGAAACCCCAAATCATGAAAATAATAAAACACCTTACATTTACATAAAATGTCTCACAAGCATTAGCCCCAAGCAAGGGCACATAATGGGGCATCTTCCCACTGAAAATATAAATACACAAAATAAAACTACAAAGTTGATGAAGAAAACCAAATCCTAGTAAGAGTGGGTCACACAATTGAAAAAAAAAAAACAAAACAAAACACAAAACAATCTAGCAACCACTGATAATAAAAGACTCAAATATTCTAAGGCGTTTATTTCAAATGCCAATTCATTTGAAAATTGAGGTATGCCTGAGAGAAAGGAGTAAACAGATTCTATGAAAACAGATGTATCTGGGAAAGAATCCATTAGAAGATGATCACCAAGTTAAATTAAAACACAGCAGCCAAGAAAACAACTGAAGAGATAATTATGGTAAAAGACAACTGAAGAAACCTGACAGAATTCAGTATAGACATGGAGAGCTGATATCTCTAAAATAAGAAAGACAAATTAAGGATGACAAACATCAGCAGAGCTCAATCAGAATTCAAGAATTTCATGAAGAAACAGATGTTTAAAGAGATAAAAGTTTAAAGTAATAATGTCTGAGAATTTCAGAACTGAACTCTCAGATTGCAGAAGAAATGCAAGTCCTAAATGTGAATTAATATAAATCTACTTAAACAGAAAGAAAACACAAAGATAGATTAAAAAGAAAAAACAAAATACTAAAAATAAATAAATAAAAAATTAAATCTCAGTAACTACTGGAAGCAAAAGTTCCAGTAATCAATCATGAAGCAAACTTCCAATTGGTGGTTTTAATAAAAAGAAACATCCAAAGTACTCTGAGCAGCAGCTTCAAAGCTTGGAGAATTTTAAATCTAATAAAACTATTCATAAAGAGCAAGAGCAAAGACTAAGCTTCAGCATTAGTACTCATTCCCATGAAAAATTAAAACCATACAACTCAGTCATTGCGATCAAGTAGGAACAGAGTCACCAGAGGGTTTCCGAGACTGTAAATCACACAAGAGGACTGCAGAGCATTTGGTGGATTTGAACCACACAGCAACGTGGCCTTAGGAACAGCAGCACAATTCCTTACGGATGTGAATTATTTACCCAGAATATAGACTGAATAGATATGGAGAAAGGATACAACCCTGACACACACTGATTTTAAATTGTGAACTCTTCCCTTGTTCTGCTTTTTGTTCTACATATGTGTTTCTCATCAGCACAATTAAATGTTCTGGGATTCCCATTCTCAGTGTTAGCCATAATTTGTTATGATCTACACAATCAATGCCATTGTACAGTCAAGAAAACACAAGTAAATTCTGATATTTTCTGCTTCCTGCCAAGATCCTGATATTCTTCATTTCAGGGTCTCTTCTGAATATAACTTGAATTTCTTGATGGATGTACTATTCCAATCATTTTTAAATACGCTTTACTTGCATGTGATATTAATGATATTATTCTATAATATCCACATTCTGTTGGATCTCTTTTTTTATTGGAAACTAATACAGATCTCTTCCAATCAGTTGGTCAGGTAAATGTCTTCCAAATTTCATGGCATAAGCTAGTGAGCATGTGTGTGCTGAAACACCTCAGCTGCTACTCTACCAATTTCCAGGGTTTTAGTTCAGCACCCTCAGTGCAACTTGAACTTCCTTTATTATCACTGGTCCTTGATCTCTGGAGCTTAGTGGTAAGAAGTTGTGCAGCTGTAAAAAAGAATAAGGGCCACAGGGAAACTATCCCCATCAACAATATCAACAGCACAAAACCAATGTACATGAGATTAGACCTGTTCCCCCATGCTCCTTCAGTACCTCTTTCTACTTATCCCAACACTAATCTTATCGCTTTACTAGATCCAAAGTCCAAAGCTATAATTCAGGTTAGTAGCAGAATACAATCACTCAGTCAGGACAGCTTCCAAATTGTACTAGTTGGCACATCAGCATTGAGAATTCTGGTTTCAGACGAGTGTAACAAAGCTCTCAGTTCTGTCAATTATGGCTCTCCTCCCAGTACTTCAACAAACTTGGGTAACAAGTCCTAGTTCAATGGCTTAGCAGTCTCAAGAAACACTCAGTCTCACGTCAGGTCTCTGGTTCTCCACTATGGCTGCTATGGTTGCTACAGACCATGATCCCAAAAAAGACACACTGCATTCTTACTTCTTCTTTGCTGGTGGTCTGATTCTCCAATCCTAATACTAAGTATGCTCAAGATTGTGTCTACAGAATCCTTCAGTATTACAACTCAAAATTCAGTTACATGAAAAGTAATGTGTAGACAATGAACATTTTATTGAAATGGATGAAGGGAAGAAATTGATGATTAGACATTGTGTGTATTTTTATGAACATTATGGAACAAAATACGTATCAATGACTGATTTTAAAAAATATGCTTTTGTAAGCTTTCACATAAATCACAATAAAAAAGGGTTTAAAAAAATTCAGTCACATGAAAGATGAAGAGTCTATGCAAGCATGCTGAGTCAGCTAATAACAAATTTCAGAGGTCAAGACAAGCCAATTATTACCACACCGAAGTTCATGCACTGAGGACCATACTTTCCTAAAACTTTTCCAAAGATACCTGCAATTATTTCAAAAATAATAGCCGTGCTGCCACTTCTTCAGTTGGAGTCACAAAAACTGGCTCAAAACACTAGCGGAAACACTAGAACTCCTGCAACAGAAACTGCGCCTGTTTAAAAATTATTACGCTGGGTATAGGAACCAGTCATGAACAAGTTATGTTTAAATTTGTATGAAGAGAGTTTTACTTCCTAACAGATTTACGTGTATTAATTCATTTGATCCTAACAGTGTGAAAACTAAATCAAACCCACTGACACAGTGCTGATTCTAACAAATGGCAGCCTTCAGGTTTTCAAGGCTGTAAATCTTTGAGAAATGATCTTTCTCTTGAGAAATGACTAGAGGATTTGAACTGAGAACTTTCAGGATGGCAAACCAACACAAAACTCACTATGCTACCAGGGCTCTGCCCACACTAAAGGTGAGAAAAAGGAGTTCAAAGGAATCAGGTCATTTTCTCAAGATCATGTAAATAGGTAACTAAGATCAGAATCCTAAATGTCTGGATCTACCAGCTCTCAAATTAAAAGGATAAAAAACAACTACGAGATATCATCTCACCCCAGTAAGAACAGCAAAATTTAACAGAACAGAAAACATCAAATGCTGGCAAGGTGGTGGAGAAACTGGAACCCTTATTCACTGTTGGTGAGAGTGTAAAATGGTGCAACCACTGTCGAAGGCTGGATGATGCTTTCTCAAAAGATGCAACAGAAATACCCTTTGACCCAGCAATTCCACTACTGAAATTTACCCTAAAGAAACCATAACTGCCATTCAAGCAGAAATATACACACCCATGTCTATTGTGACTTTGTTCGCAACAGTGAAGAGCTGGAAACAAACCAAGTGCCCATCAACAAACAAATGGATCGAGAAGCTCTGGTACAGTCACACAATGGAATGCTATGTAGCGATGAAAAACAAGGAATTCCCATGAAATATTATGCAAAATGGATGACTCTGAAGGACATTATGCTGAGTGAAATATCTCAGTCACAAAAGGAGAAATAATGCATAGGGCCACTGTTGTAAAATGGGACTGAAATCAGAGTTGAGGGAAGACAGAAAAAGAGGAGAGGAATGATGTATACTGCACTGAAACAGATGAGGGAGAGAACTGTTTAAAAGGTATATATGATTGGGTATTACTGTCATTACAAGGAGTCCAGAATGAAAGCTGCATAGTGGAGTGGACTTGGGAGGAAGGACTGTATAACAATGAAAGAGAGTTGTTTTACTTTTTAAGGAGAAGAGTGAACTGAAGGGGAGGGGGTGGGCAGGGAGAAAAGTGCAACAATGAATGACTGGAAACCTTAAGTCTCTGTAAATTTTCATTAAAATAAAAAAATTTAAAGGATAGAAATCTCTGAATGATGCAAACGGACTTAACTGCTAACTGAAAAATTATGGTGAATATCTACTCAGAAGCACCTCAAAAGGACTGGTAATTCCCTTCTGAGAAAAGAAAAATCAGTCACTGAAAATCGTTAGAACATAGTTCTACTCTTAGTACATATAAGGCAAGGATGAATTGGAATCAACTTGATAGCAAATTTTTAGAAGTAAATTTGCACTGCAAACCTAAAGGTGGTGGTTGTTTGGTGCCATCAAGTAGAGTACGACTCAGAGAGACCCCATGAAAAACCAGATTGTCACTGTCCTACCCAGTGTCATCCTCACAATCTCTGACACACTCAAGCCCACTGTCAAAGTTACCAAGTTAACCTTCCTGGATCCCACTCCAAGGAATAACCTCTCCTAGCAACACTCCCAAAGCATGCAAGATGAAAAAGCCAAAGACAGGTGAGTTCAAACTGACCAGCTGCTCTGCAAGATAAAGATGGACAATATCCTCCTGTGAGACTTACAGCCTCTGAAAACCCAGTCATTCTAAGTCAAAAGGAATTGGTACAAATATTTAACATGCTTGCTGCTAAGCAAAAGACTAGCAGCTGATGTTAATCAGAAACATCTAGGAAATAAGGCCCAGTGATCTTCCGAAATATAAGTTAATAAAAAATTCAGGGGAGTCCAGAAATAAATCAATGTATCGATGGTCAACTTATTATGACAATGGCTTATTATTATTATTATTATTATTGTTGTTGTTGTTTTTGTCGTTGTCTTATAAACAATTAACGCTGCTAAGAGCCTCCTCAACAAATGGCATGGGGAAAACTGGCTTTTCACAAAGATGAATAAATAGAGATCCATGTCTCACCTAATGCATAAAAGTCAATCCAAAATTAACTAAAGAACTTAATGTGAAAACAGAACCATACAAGACTGTGGACATCAAACCCAACTTTTAACAAGTATACATTTTTTATCATCATAAACCTTTACCAAAGTAAAAAGACAATTTATAAACTGGGAGAATATTTTTAGGGACTCTGTTATTGCTGCTGTTATATATCATCAAGTCAGCTGTGACTGACTCATTTAGCAACCTTGTGTACAACAGCCCTAAATTCTGCTCTAGCCTGTGCCAATCTTATTGTCTCTGACACACCTACCTCCATTACCTCAGTCACTCAATCAGCCCATCTCATCAAGATCCTATGTATCTAATAAAAAAACTAATATTCAAACTACATAATATTTCTCAAGAAAAGAGACATTAAAAAAAAATGGGCAAAGGACATGAATAGCTATTTCACCCAAGACAACAGTCAAATGGCCAATAAACAATGTGATTAGCATCTTTAGCAATTGGAGATTCAAATCAAAACCACAATATCATTTCACTTCCACTAGAATGAATGGATAATAACATAGGTTGCTGAGAATTTAAGGATGCTGGATCTCAACATCTAGAAAACAAAAATTCTCACCACTGGACTGATAGGCAACATAATGATAAATGGACAGAAAGCTGAAACTGTCAACAACCATCTGATGTTGTTATTATGTGTTACTGAGTCAAGTGCAATTCACAGCAACCCTATGATATAGGCCTCTGTCCTGAGTCAACTTCACCATCTCTGATACACTTAAATTCATTGTCACAGATACTATGTCAATCCCTCTCACCTAGAGTTTCCTCTCTTGTACCGACTTTCTAACCTTTCAAGCATGACGTCTTTTTCCAAGGAATGGCCTTTCCCAACAACATGCCCACAGTATTTGAGATGAAGTTTCTAAATCCTTGCCTCCAAGGAATAGGTTCACAATTTCCAAGACAGATCTATTTGTTCTCTTAGTAGTCCATGGTATTTCCGATACTCTTCTCTAGCACCACAACTCAAAGGCATCAATTCTTCAGTCATCTTTAGTTATTGTCTTGCTCTCAGATGCACAGCAAGCAACTGAGAAGATCACAGCTTGGATCAGGTGCATCTTACTCTCTTGACTGATATCAATGCTCTCTAGCACTCTGGAGACATCTTTGGCAGCAGATTTTCCCAATGTAACTCATCTTTTCATTTCCTGACCATCAATATGGAAGAAGAAAAAAACTGAAATTGTTAGTGACTTCACTTTACTTGCATATCCAATCAAGTCACAGAAGCAGCAGTCAAAAATCAAATGACATACTACACCAAAGGACTCCTGAAAGTGCTGAAAGGTAGGAATGCCACTTTACAGATAACAGTGTGCCTGGAATGAAGCCTGTTGTTTTCAATTGTCTACTGTGCTGGTGAAAGCTGGACAAAGGCAAAAGAAACCTAAAAGCTGATGCCTCTGAACTACGGTACACACAAAAGCTACTGAAAATACATACCATGTACTACGCTAAAAGAACAATAAAACTGTACTGGAGGAAGATGCAGCAGTAGAATCCTTAGAAGCAAAGGTGGTGACCTTTTATCTCAAATACTTTGGGTATCTTATGAAAAAAGGCCAGTCCCTGGAGGAAAAAAATCATGCTTAGAGAAAAAAAGTAGAGGCTCAGCAAAAGAAGACCACCCTAAGCAAAAGGAATTAACCCAGTGACTGCAACAATGAATTTAAGCATAATGGAGATCATGAAGACTGCACAGAATCACAGCAGAATTTCATTCTGTTGTATACAGGACTGCTATGGGTTGGAGCTAACTTGATGGTCCCTAACGACAAAATGATACACACACACATATTTACCTTTCTTTTTAAATATGGGGGGCAGGGGAAATGCAATTACTGAAGTTGCTTATGTAAAATCTAACACACACATGACATTTTCAACTCAAACACAGAATGTATAATCTAAATGCTTCCAGAGAAAACTGTTCCTTCACCATGAGACAAGTATTTAAATTTAAATGCATTGAACTGTACATAAAGAAACTGTTGGGGTTTTGATACATAAATTTTCACCAAAACCTATTAAAAATAAAATTTATAAGTAAAAATAAGGAAAATCCAATGCAACACAGTTCTGCCCTGACACAAAGAAGGTCTCCATGATTTTAGCAGTAACTGTTTAACTAATACGCTTTACCACTAGTTACAACAAAGGAGACCAAACTAAACACAGTCATAATAAAATTGTAGAGGGTAAATGAGGTAGAAGAATAATAGAGAAGTAGAAGTTAAAGCAAAGGAAAAATCTAGAGATTCTGGATAATTCTCATGTTTGTTTTGGGTAACCACATGATTGCCCAAAGTGAAAGAGGGATGGGTTGAGGGGGTAGTTTAAGCCAGAAAGTAATAAGAACGCTGTGGGTAATCATAATTAACTAGTAACATTTCAGAATGAAAGACTGGCGAAAACCAAAAGTCTGTGGTCACAGTTGAAATCTTAAGTGTAGTTATGATTACTGAGGGATAAAATGATCAAGGGCAGTGCCCCTAGGGTACACCAATATTTATGGGTGAATGAAGAGCTCTGAGAAGAGCCTAAGGCCATCATCATGAAGACCCAGGAGTCACAGCTGTCTGGGTTAAACTGATCTATGTACTAGAAAGCTATATGAATTCTTCACCAACAGACTCAATCAATCAGCCTCCTCAGACTGCTCAGGTGAACAGGAAAGCTCTGCCTTCTCTTGGAAAGAAACCAGTTTATCATGTCTTCTATGGTCTGCTAGTCCATCACTGCCCAATAACCACATCACAACTCTCAAACATGACTATGACAAGGGAGCTATGAATTGGCAAAGTACAAGTATATCCTATTAGAAAAGGTTCAATAATTTGAGACAGACCAAGCTGAACAATCAGAACAAACTGACTCTTACTGATGAAGAACTAATGGAAGGAACCAAACCTAATTTCAGGTTTTTTTTAAAAAGTAACAAATTGGGAGGTAAGGAGAAGCAAGCACAAAAGAGAACACACTATATCACAGAAATGTGAGGGAGAGGTGGTGGACTACCGGAAGCTTATTAAAATTAGTCATATTTTTAAAAAATCATGTAAGAACTAAAATAAGAATGGTAACTACAAAGAAAAATCATAGTCTAGAAGAGAAAATAATCAAACTTTAATTTTATAAAATGTAAACGGTGAAAATAATAAAATAATACCATTGCCATTCCATTAATTTGACTCACAGCGATCCTACAGGTCATAATTCAACTACTCCATAGGTTTCCAAAGATATAAATCATTATGGAAGCAAAATGCAACTTCTTTCAGCCACAAAGCAACTAGTGATTTTGGAACTTCCAACTTTTCAGTTAGCAACTGAGCACTTAACTACTGTGCCACTAGGGTTTCTTAGATAAACAAAGTAAAACTTTTAATGCAAGAGCAGTATTTTTCTTGAATATTTTTTTTCTTAATGTTATGTGCTGTCAAGCTGCCTGCGACTCATAGTGACCCTTGCACAATAACTCTAAACACTGTCCTATCTTGAACCATTACTCTAATTACTGTGTCAATCCATCTCCTCCAGGGGCGTCCTCTTGTGCACTGTCCCTCCATTACTCCAAGCATATCTTTCTCCAAGGACTGGTTCCTCCTGGCAATATGCCCAAACTACTGTGAGATGAAACTTCAAAAGCAATGCCCTGAAGGAGCAAACTGATTTCACCCTCTCCAGGGCAAACTTATTTGTTCTTTTAGAAGTTCATGGTATGTTCAGTACTCTTCTTCAGCAAACTCAAAAGGCATTGATTTTTCTTCTATCATCTTTAATTAAACTGTACAGTTCTCTGATACATAAGTAAGCAATTGCGAAGTCTATGGCCTGGATCAGGCACACCTTAGTCTCCAGTGTTCTTTACGATTCTGGAAAATTCTCTGATAGATACTCCTAATGCAATTTGTCTTTGATTGCCCGACTGCTGACCCCAAGAATGTTGACTGTAGAGTCAAGAAAGCTGAAATTGTTAACAATTTAATTTTATTATGGTGCTCTCAATTGGTCCTATGCTGAGAATCTTTGTCTTCTTGATGTTGAGTTTCCATCTATATTGTAGACTGCAGTAGCAATCTTGATCTTTTGCAGCAAATGCTTCAGGACCTCTTCTTTCAGCATGCAAGGTCGTATCATCTACACAATAAAGGTTGTTGATGAGTCTTCCTTAAATCCTGATGCCACACTACTCCTCATAAATCCCACCTTCCTGAATGATCTGTTCTACATACAGATTGAAATGGTATGGAAACAAGATACAAACCTGACTGACAAATTCCTTCTCTCATTTTGAACCATGCAGTGTTTCCTTGCTCTATTCTGATGCCTGTTTCCTGATCCAGCTATAGGTTTCATATGAGTATAATCAGGGATTTCCATTCTTCTCTAGGTTAGCCACAACATCTTGTGATCCAGACAGTCAAATGCCTTTGCACAGTCAATAAAACAGACATTCCTTTGGTACTCTCTGCTTTCAGCAAAGATCCAATGACATTGGCTACAATGGCCTCTTTTAAACCTAGCTTCTATTTCTACAGATGTACTGTTCTAGCCTTTTTTTTTTTTTTTTTCATAATCTTCAGCAGGATTTTGCCTGCATGCGTTATCATCATTAGGAGAAACTGATTTCAATACAAACAGCATTAAAAATAGGAAAAAGAGGGATTATTATGTAATGACAGAGCATAAGTCACAAAGACAAAATTTTCTGTAACAAGGACTGCAGTGAATACAAAGCAAAAATTGTTAAAATGCACAAACTTGACATTAAAAAGAAAAATTTATTAATAAGCTCACATTCTGAATTCTAAAAAGTTTTAAGGAGAAAAGGACCATATTCCCCAGATATTTCTCCCTGAATTTGTCTTCAAGAGAAAACCTGACAAACTGGCAAGAAGCTGATTGTACTCGTTGTTGTTATGTGCCATCGAGTCGCTTACGACTCATAGCGACCCTATGTACAACAGCCCTAAACTCTGCTCTGTCCTGTGCCAATCGCACTGTCTGACACTCCCATCCCGATTATCCCAGTCAATCAATCCACTTCATAGAGGGCCTTCCCCTCCTGCACAGCTGTCCCTCCACCCTCCCAAGCATGACATCCTTCTCCAAGGACCAGTCTCTCCTCACAACATGTCCCAAGTATGTTAGACGGAGCCTCAGAATTCTTGCCTCCAAGGAGCCACCTGGTATACAAACTCAATAAAAACTGTCTCAGATGTAAATTCTAACTGTAAATGACTGTGTTTAGAAGGACAAGACTAAGAATCGACCTTATCTAGGGTCTTCCTCCCTTGTACTGTCCTTTCAATCTTCCAAGCATGATGTCCCGTTTCAATGACTGGTCTCTCCTTGCAACATGCCCAAAGGATGCCAGACAAAGCCTCAGAATCCTTGCCTCCAAGGAGCAGCCTGAGTGCTATTTATTTATAAAGTCAGAATTATTCAAATATACAATATAGTTGTAAAACTGACATTTTTCTCTCTTTAGTAATGCAAAGTACTTGAAACTGTTTACCTGGATTACTACTCATCTCTTTGAAACTATTTTTCTCATTTATATATAATTTTTTTCTAGATTAGCATTTATCTCTTTGAAGACATTTCTTCTCAGTTATATATAATTGAGTTAGCCTTTATCTCTCTGAAGATGTTTTTCTCAATCATATCAAACTCAACTATATAAGATGGAGAGAGGTTCATCAATAACCTGCATTATGCAGATGACAAAATCTTACTGAAAGTAAGGACTTGAAGCACTTGTTGCAGAAGATGAAGGAATGCAGCCTTAGTATGTACTGTATCTTACTGTCAAGAAAACAATAATTCTTATCAGTGGACTAATAGGCAACATCATGATGGATGGAGAGACTGAAACAGTCAACAGCTTGATCTTGCTTGTATCCACAATTAACACCCTTGGTATCAGCTGTCAGAAAATAAGTAGATGCACTGCACTGAAAAAATCCACAGTTAGGAGGGGAGCTCTGGTGGCCTAGTGGCAAGAAGCTGCACTGCAATCCCAGAGGCACACAGTTTGAATCCACCAAGATGCTCTGCTGGGCAAGGAGGGGCAATCTCCTCCTGTACCAGTCAGATCTGACTTGACGGTACACTCACACAAAAATAATAAAAAATTTAAAAAAAAAAATCCACAGTTAGGGACCTCTCCCAAATTCCTGAGGAATAATGATGTCGGTTTGAGGACGTAGGTGTACCTGATTCAGGCAATAGTCTTTCTGATCACTTGCTATGCATCTGTGAGCTGGACAATGAATAAGGGTGACAGAAAAAGAACTGACACCTTTGAGCTGTGGTGCTGGAAAAGATAAGTGATTATTCCATGGATGGCCAGGAGAACAAATATACCTTGGGGAGGGTGCAGCCGGAGTGTTCTTTCAAGGCGAAAATGATGAGGCTTCACTTCACATACTTTGGGCATGTTGCTAGGAGGGTCTATTCCTCAGAGAGGGACATGATGCTAGAAAGAGTTGAGAATTGGAGAAAGAGAGGAAGGCCCTCAACCAGATGGACTGACACAGTGATTGCCGCAATAGGCGCTTGTGTGTCAGGAAGTGTGAGGATGGCACAGGATAGAACAGGGTTCAGATCTTTTGTTCCTAGGGTTGCTATGAGTCATACTCAACTCGATGTCACTGAACAACAACATAACATCTTAAAAAAAAATCATGACCACTTTTAGACAGGGAAGCAGTTTTTGAGGTGATTATCACCGTTCTCCCAGATCTACAATAAAGAACTTTGGATATTGCAATCGTTTGTCTTATTGGCAGCTGACTACAAAAAGAACCCCTTGTGATCAGTAACAGGGAAGAAAGGGTGGAAAAAAAATCAGTGTTTTGTGGTTTAGGGGGTTTTAAGAATTTCTTTTAAATCAACTTTGTGCTTGAATGAAAAACACCAAGAAAAGATGCAGATATTAAAATCAGAAATTAAAGTGATTTAGTGTGATACTAATAAGTTCAGGATTATTCAAACTTATGATATAGTTGTAAAACTAACATCATGTGCCTCCAACCCCACAAAACTGGTTGTTCTGCTGATTAACATTCGCTTTGTCCTAGAAATCTCTTTCACTTTCTCTAGTCATGTAAAATATTTTAAATTGTTCACCCAGAGGAAATACATCTTTCCTGAATTAGCATTTACCTCTTAAAACAATGTTTTAGTCATATGTAAACTTTATCATAAACTGTTTACTAGTAACTTTATGTAAACTAATCACTTTGAAACGTTAAAATGCTGTAGCTTTGGACTAGGTATAGTAATATTTTAGGTAGACTAAAATCTATCCCAATTTTGTTTACTAGTAAATTGTATGTAAATTGGCCTTTTGAATGTAAAAATCCTTAGTTTTAAACTAGCAATTTTTTTTTTCATTTCAATGAACATCTACAGAGATTTCAGAATTCCATTCCTTTATTGTTGCACTTTTCTCCCAGCCCACCCTAAATTAGCAATATTTTAACTAGATTAACCAATGACCACCCTCAGATGGGAAGACAGTTTTTGAGAGCATTCTACCTCCGCTCTGCCAGATCTGAAATATAAAGCTTTGGATATTTCAACACATCTGTCTTATTGGCAACTGACTTCTGAAAGAAGCCCTTGCTGTGTTCAGTAACAAAGTGATGTCATTACAACTGATTATATACAAACAAAATCACTAAGAAAATATCAATTGTATGTCAATAATTTACATAATTTAGATTAAATGAGCAAATTTTCAGAAACATATAACTTTCTACAGCAAGGAAAAAAAGAAACAGAATACCTCAAAAGACCTATAACAAGATCAAAGCCATAATGAAAAGTGTTCTAATACCTTTTCCCTCTCTTTCGAGCAGATAGGGCCTCAGCAAACATGGTCAAGGTTCCGAAAACTAGCCAGACCTTCTACCAGAAGCAGTGTACCACAAAGTGATCCAGGTACAAGAATGGCAAAGACTCTCTGTATGCCGAAGGAAAACAGTGCTCTGATAGGAAGCTAACCAGTTATGCTGGGTCAGCAAACCAAGCTAATTTTCTGAGAAAGGTGAAAACTAAAAGATTGTATGAAGACTTAAATGTGTTGAGTCGAACTGCAGATTTAAGAGAATGTTGGCTATCAAAAGATGTTAAGTACTTTGAACTGTGAGAAAATAAGATGAGAAAGGGTCAAAAGATTTAGTTCTAAATTTCACCTTGTTATATTATCAAGACAATAAACTCTTCAGACTTACCCCCCCCAAAAAAAAAGCCAACTAACAGCATTCTAACAAAGAAAGTTCACAGTCATACAGTCACTAGAGAATTATAGTAAACATTAACAGAAATTATCCCAATCTTTACATTTTTCTAAAATATATATGATAACTCATTCTGTCATGCTACCAAAGAAAATTATCAAAAACTCTAGCAAAAAAAGATGCAAAGCCTTAAAATACTAGTAAACCGAATCTTAAAGCACTTTAAAAGAATATACCATGGTCAAATAGGATTTATTGCAGGAATATAAATTATTCAAAATTAATCAATCCATATACTGTACTAAACAAACAAAGGAAGAATCATATAACCATCTCAGAAAACACTTAACAAAAAGGAATGGGGGAAAGTCCCCCTCCTTGGTTTTTTTTCTAAATTATGAAAAAAACATATTCAAAGGATAAAGACGGAGTTTCCCTTTAAAATTAGGAACAAGACAAGCTTGCCAGTTCTCATGAATTGTACTTACTAATCAGTGTTCTACTGGAAGTTCTAGTAAAAGCAATCAAGCAAGAGAAAGAAAGAAAAGGGATCCAGAACAGATAAGAGGGTAAAACTTTCCTTTCACAGATGATATAATCCTCAAGGAATCCACAAAGTTTTATCAGACAAAAGCTTATTAATATTTGGACCAGTAAACTTTCTATTAGTATAACACAGTGAAAACAAAAATCAAAACCACAATGAGATACTACTTCACTCCCACTAGGATGCCTAAGAGCAGCTCTGGTGTCACTGTTCACAGGACGCTGCCACTACTAACCTTAAGCATTTTAAGTTTACCAGCTGCTCCAAGGATGAAAAACAGACTGACTCTTCTAGTAAGAGTTTACAGCATCAGAAACCCAATGGAGGGTCACTAGGAGCCAAACCAACTCGACAGAAGTTAAGTTTTCTGAATATGTCCAAGACATTTTTAACATTAAGAATGTAGAAGAACTGGCACCTTCGTCCACTGATATGTCTATTGTTAATGTGAATACAAAATGGCACAGGTTCTGTGGAAAAGTTTGCAGTTCCTCAGAAAGGTTACCATATAACCCATTTATTCCACTCATATGCCCAAGATACTTGAAAGGAGGGACACAAATGGATTTGAGTATGTCCATGTTCGTTGCAGCACTACTGGAAAAAAATCCCATTAGCAAATTAACAAACTAACTAAATGTGATATACACACACAATAGATTATTTAGGCAAAAAACAGAAATCAAATTTTTGTTGTAGATGTATGTACTACATTAAGGATAAACTGTAAAAACATGTTGAATGAAGTCAACTTAAAAAGGAAGGAAAAAGAACAAATACTGTGTCGTTTCATATATATTAAACAACTGGCATTCATATTTAAAAGAACAGCTAATAGTGACTACCAGGGGCAGGAAAGAGGGAAAATTATTGTCTGAAAAGCAAAAAGTTTCTGCTTATGATGATGGAAAATTCGACAAAAGATATTAGTGATGGTTATACAACATGATTGTTATCATTTCTGTCACTGAACTGTTCACATTAAAATGGTAGGTGAGTTGGAAGGGGTGCATTAAGGAAATGGGAAAGGCCTGGTATGAAAGATGGATCTTGGCAGAAAGCAGAGAATACCAGAAGAATGTCTATCTGTGCTTCATTGACTATGCAAAGGCTTTTTGACTGTGTGGATCACAACAAGCTATGGCTGACTCTGAGAAGAATGGAAATCCCAGAACATTAGATTGTGCTAATGCGAAACCTATACTTGGACAAAGAGGCAGTCTTCAGAACAGAGCAGGGAGATACTGGATGGTTCAAAATCAAGAAAGGGGTCCGTCAGGGATGTATTTTGTCTCCATACCTTTTTAATCTGTATGTAGAACAGATCATCCGAGATGCTGGGCTGTACGAGGAAGAATGTGGCATCAGGATTGGTGGAAGAATCATCAACAGCCTGCATTATGTAGATGACACAACCCTGCTTGCTGAAACTGAGAAGGACCTGAAGTTCTTGCTGCCGAAAGTCAAGGACTGCTGTCTTCAATATGGATTGAAGCTCAATATCAAGAAAACAAAGATTCTCACCACCAGGCCAACTGGCAGCATCAGTATGGATGGTGAAGAGATTGAGATAGTTAACAGTTTTCATTTACTTGGTTCCACAGTCAACACTCTTGGTAACAGCAGCCAGGAAATCAGGAGATGAATTGCACTGGGAAAGTCAGCAGTGAGGGACCTCTCAAGAGTACTGAAGTGCAACTACGTCATGCTGGAGACTAAAGTGCATCTGATCCAGTCTTTGCAATTGCGTGCTATGCATCAGAGAGTTGGATAGTGAATAGGGATGACGGAAAGAGAATTGATGACTGTGAGCTGTGGTGCTGGAGGAGAGTGTTGAATATACATACCATGGAACAAACAGGTTTGTCCTAGAGAGGGTGAAGTCAGAATGTTCCCTGGAGTCAAGGATTCTGAAGCTTCGACTGACATAATTTGGGCATGTTTCAAGGAGGGACTGGTCCTTGGAGAAGGACATCATGTTTGGGAAAGTGGAGGGATGGCGCAGGAGAGGAAGACCCTCGATGAGATGGATCAATTCTGTGAGTGGAGTGGTAGGAATGAATGTGTCTGAGACAGCGAGGTTAGCACAGTATAGAATAGGGCTCTTGTACAAAGGATTGCTATGAGTCGCAAACGACTCGATGGCACATAACAGTAAAAAACTTTGTAAGTAAACCTGTATAAAATAAAAATTTTATAATTTAAAAAAAATGTTCTGTTAAGGGAGCTCTGGTGGCCTAGTGGCAAGAAAATGCACTGCAATCTCAGAGATAAACAGTTCAAATCCACCAGATGCTCTGCTGGAGAGGAGGGTCTATCTCCTCCTGTACCTGTCAGACTGAGTTTGACTGTACACACACACACACACACACACACACAATTACGTTAAATGATTATGTTAACATATGCAGAGAAGTAGGAAAAACCATCTGTGGTACAGTTACACAATGAATTATTACTCAAAGACAGAAAGAAATGAACCATCATGAAAAGATATGGAGACACTTTAAATGCAAAATATTAAGCTTAGAAAGGGCAGTTTATAAAAGTTAAATCGTATATGATGCCATAATATGACATTCTAGGAAAAGCAAACTATATAGACAGTAAACAATTCAGTAGTTGTCAGTATCTTGGGGCAAGCAGAGAGGGATTAGACAGTGAAATTATTCTGCATAATCCTGTAACGGACATTAGCCATCTATAGGCACGTAACAAGACAAAACATGAACCCTAACATAAAATATGGATGGTAATTTAATGTATCAATATTGGTTCATCAATTACCAAAAATGTGTCACAGGATTGTGAATATAAAGAACTCATGTGCAGGGCAGAGAGGTATATGGAAACTGTACTTTCAAATAATTTTCTGTAATCCTAAAACTACTCCTTCCAAATAATTTTCTCTTTTTAAAAAAAAAATAAATAAATGTTTATTTTAGTATTTTGTGTGTGTGTGTGTGTGTGTGTGTGTGTGTGTGTGCCGTCAAATCAGATCTGACCGGTACAGGAGGACACTGCCCCTCCTTCTCCAGCAGAGGATTTGGTGGATTCGAACCACACACCCCTGGGATTGCAGTGCAGCTTCTTGCCACTAGGCCACCAGAGCTACCGCCAAGTCATTTTCTATAACCCTAAAACTAGAAAAAAACTACTTCAAAGAAGCTGTCATCAATTGCAGTGCACATTAGGACTATATCCTTTCTCCATACTTATTCAATCTGTATGCTGAGCAAACCATTTAAGAGGCTGGAATTTATCAAGTAGAATCTGGCATCAGAATTGGAGGAAGACTCACTAATAACCTGCATTAATGTGGATGAAATAGCCTTGCTTGCCAAAAGCAAAGACGACTTGAAATGCTTGCTACAGAAAATCAAAGACTGCAAGCTTCAATGCAGGCTTTATCTCAAGAAAACAAAAATTTTCATGATAGATGGAGAAAAGACTGAGGTTGTCAACCATTTCATCTTGCTAAGATCCACAATCAACACCTTGCCAACAGCAGTCAAGACATCAAAAGGCATACTGCATTGGGTAAATCTGCTACCAAGGACCTGTGCAAGGTGTTAACAAGCAAAGATGTCGATCTAAAGACTATGGTACATCTGAATCAAGTCAATTGCTTGTTATGCACCTGAAAGTAGGACAATGACTTAAAAGGAGAGAAGAATCAAAATCTGAGTTGTATCAACAAACTAATACATCTTTGAGAAAATGCAATCAGGGTGTTCCTTGGAGGCAAAGAGGATGAAGCTTCATCTCACGTGTTGTTTGTAGAAGCCAATCCTTCTTGGAAAAAGACATCATGCTTGGAAATGTAGAGGGTCAATAAAACACTCTCAATGGGATGGACTGACACAATGACTAAAACAAAAAGCTCAAGTATATCAGAGATGGTGAGAATGGCACAGAATAGGGCAAAGTTTAGATCTGCTATTCATACGGTTGCTGAATCTACGGCATCTAACAACAAAATAAGTACTCCAAGAAAGAAGGTATACCAAAAATTCTATTTTTTTTCTTCAAAGACCATGGCAAAAATACAATTATAGTAAAAGCTTCAATGCATCTTTTTAAGTAAGAAAATAGAAATTAATGATGTAAATTAAAAGCTACTGTGTATTTCTGGAATGGAAAAAAGACACTTTTTATATGATTATAGAACACATACGAAATTTTCTTATAAAAACCTAAAGGAGGAAAACATTCACTTATGTAAACAGAATATAAAATGGAGTATGATAAAATGATTAATAAAAGCATTCAGAAATAGCAGAAACTGCAAATATAAAATATATACATATAACAGATGTATAAAGAGAGCAAAACAAAATATAACATATATACAAAATTCCAGACAAAACCCAAGCATAATTTATCAAACTAGCAAAACTGGAAAATAATTAACGGTACAGACTCTTGAACTAGACTAAATAGTAACCAGCTGCCATCAAATCAATTTCAACTCAGAGTGACCCTAGTTAGGACTGCCTAGGATAGATTTTCAAAGACCTTGATCAGTCAGAAGCAGCTTTTTTCCTCCAATGTACCTCTGGGTGGATTAAAAGCAACTTCTCTGCTGAAAATGAATTAAAATGCCAGCAGCAACAGTTGTTGGGACAAACTGCACTTATTAATATATTTAAAATCTTAACGTGCAAAGAACTGGAATTCTTGCTCAGCATTTCTTAAACTGAGGGAACTAAAGAAAAATTCAAGCCTCAAGTTGCTATACTGAGGGATGCTAGAAGCAAAATAATGAATGATCCAGGGACTATTAAAAGATGATGGAAGGAGCGTACACAAAAGAACTGGCTAAAACATAGAAGAATTTCAAGAAACAACTTATGATCAAGAGGCAATGGTGAACAGTCTGTTTAATAAATAAATAAAATATATTTGAAAAGAAAAAAAAAAGACAGCAGTGATGGAGGAGGAAGTGCAGGCTGCTCTGAAGGAATTGGCATAAAATAAAGCCCCCGCAAAAAAAAATAAAATAAAATAAATAAATGTATTTGAACAAACAGATGCTTCCCTGGACATGCTCACCAGGTTGTGCTAAGAAATCTGGAGGACACCTACCTGGCCAACTAACTAGAAGAGATAAATATTTATTCCCATTCCAAAAAGAGGTGACCAGACAGTGTGTGCAAATTATTGTACACAGAGTGTGAAAATTATTGTACAAAATCACATGCAAAGTCCTGCTGAATATCCAAAAACTTGAACAGTACACTGACTGAGAACTACTGGAAATACAAATGCAAAACAGATCATTCAAAAGGATGGGCTTTATGAAGAGGAATAGTGCAACTCTCTATGGACTATGCCACAAGAGTTCCCAGTTCACCGTTAGAGAGATGCAACTCAAAACACCAAGGTATCATCTCACGCCAGCAACAGCAGCAAAGTACAAGAAAGCAAACAACAAATGCTGGTGAGAATGTGGTGAGATACAAACTTTCATACAGTACTTGTAATAATGGCGTAACAACTATGAAACGCAGCATGGCAGCTTCTTAGAAATCTGGGAATAGAAATATCATTTGATCTGACAATCTGACTACTAGATATACATACCAAAGAAGTAAGAGCTGTGACATAAACTGACAGACACATGTTGTTGTATGTGACCCTATATACAACAGCTCTTGAACCCTGCTATCTTTAGCTGACCTTACTGTATCCAACACACCTACCCCTATTACTCCAGTCACTGAATCAATCCATCTCATTGAGTCTTCCTCTCTTGCACTGTCCCTCCACCCTCCCAAGCATAATGTCCCTCTCCAAGGACTGGTCCCTCCTTGCAACATGCCCAAAGTATGTCAGACAGAGCTTTAAAATCCTTGCCTCCAAGGAGCAGATTGGTCTCACCCTCTCCAAGACAAACATGTTTATTCTCCTAGTAGTCGACGGTATATTCAGTACTCTTCTCCAGTACCACAGATCAAAGGCATCAATTCTCCTCCTATCATTCCTACTCATTATCCAGCTTTCTGATGCATAGCAAATAACTGAAAAGACCATGGCCTGGATCAGGCGCACCTTAGTCTCCAGACTGACACTGCAGCTCTTCAGTACTCTGGAGATGTCCCCAACAGCAGATTTTCCCAATGCAATTAGTCTTTTGATTTCCTGGTTGTTGGTACCAAAAGTGTTGATTGTGGAGCCAAGCAAACTAAAGGTGTTAACAATCTCAATCTCTTCACCGTCATCATGATGCTGCTTTAACTAGACCAGTGGTGAGAATCTTTGTTTTCTTAGTACCAACAACCAGGAAATTAAAAGATGAATTGCACTGGGAAAGTCGGCTATCAAGAGACCTCTCCAAAGTACTGAAGAGGGAGTTGGTTAGACATTAAATAATTACATTAACTTGATGCAATTAATGCTATAAAACAAAATATGAATGATTAAAAGTAATATTTTTACTTTCATACAAATAAAACAGTAAGTTTTTAATTCTTCTAAAAAAAATAAACCTGCTAGAGTTTCAGAGAACATCAGGAAACACTAGCTTTTCCTACCACTGTTCTCATGCACTACAAACCCATGACAAGTCTTCTTCAAGAACAGTTGTTGCTGTTGTTGTTAGGTGCCATCAGGTCAAGTTCAATCCATAGCAACCCTAACAAGAACAGATCTAAACCCTGTCCTATCTTGTACCATTCTCACACTTTCTACCCAGTGCAACAGTCACTGTGACAATCCACCTGGCCGAGAGTCTTCTCTCCTTTGCAAACCCTCTCTGCCTTTCCGAGCATGATGTCTTTCTCCAAGGAATAGCCTCTCGCAACATGCTCAACATATGTGTGAAAAACAGTGTTCATTATGGAAAAAAAGGAGTCCATTACCAGATAGGGCAGAATAAATTTGGGAGGCAGCTGGAAACAAAAATAGTTTTGACACTGTTGTTGCTATTGTTAGGTGTCATCAAGTATGACTGACCCACAGTGACTCGACCCACAGTGACTCTATGAACAACAGAATTGAACCCTGTCCTATCCTGTGCCATCCTCATACTTTCTGACACACTAAAGCCCATTGAGGTGGTCACAGTCTCAATCCACCTGGTTGAGGTTCCTTCTTCTACTTCGCTGATGCTCCATCTTTCCAAGCATCTTGTTCCTCTCCAAGGAGCAGCCCCTCTTAGGAACATGCCTCAAATATGTGAGGTAAGACTTTATCATCTTTGGCCTCTGAAGAGCACTCTGGCTGCTCTTTTTCCAAGACATGTTTGTTCTTTTGGCAGTCCATAGGATGTTCAGAACTCTTCTCCAACATTAAAGCTCAAAAGCATCAATTCTTCTGTCATCCTTATTCACTGTCCAGCTCTCAGATGCACACCAAGTGACTGGCGAGACCATCACCTGAAAATGATGTACCTTAGTCCTCAAACTAACACCATTACTAATTAGTCATGTGGAGATTTTCCCAGTGCAATGATCTCCTGATTTCATGACTGCTGGTACCAAGGGACTGTGGATCCAACAAAGAGAAAGTAACTGACAATTTCAATCTTTTCTCCAGCTATCATGATATTGACTATCTGTCTAGCGATAAGAATTTTTGTTCTCTTGATGTTGAGATATATTCTATATTTAAGTCTTTGATCTTCTGCAACAAGTGCTCCAAGTTCTCTTCACTTTCAGCAAGCAAGGTTGTGTCATCTGCATAACAGAGGTTATTGATGAGTCTTCCTTGATCGGGATGCCTCATTCTTCTTTATAGAGTTCAGCGTCTCGAATAATTTGCTCAGCATACACATTGAATAGGTATGGAGAAAGAATAGAGCCCTGACACACTCCATTCGTAATTGCAACAGCCTTATGGTCTTGCATGAGCACATGTTTATGAGGTGTAGGTATCACATAAGTGCAATCAAGTGCTCTGGGATTAGCTTTGATAGACACAAAACTCATTTAAAAAACAAAACAGGCTTTGCCATCTTGAAGATGCAGTTATAGTGAAGATCTAGCTAAAATTTAGTGATAGAGTGAGCAAGCAACAGTTCAACAAAAAAATTAACAGCACGATCCATGAGACAGTCATAGTAGGACTAAGATATACATACAACCATGGCTGACTGAGCATTCACAAGAGAAAACCATAAGAATCTCAACAAAAAAAAATTCAAAGAATTAAAGGAAAATATAGTTGACAGTGCCTTAAACTAAACATATTTTTCCCATGAACAACAGACTTAAGATACTAAGTGTCAGTGACTTATAGATAAAAATGTATATAAATTAATGAAGAAAGTGACTTAAATAAAAATTAACTGACTAGCTGGACAACGTCAAGTATCCAACATAAATAAGAGTCCCAGAATAGAAGGGGAAAGGAACAGGAAAATATATTTGAAAGAATATACTTTCTTTGAAATATGTAATCAAATAATAAAAATTTCCGAAACTTGATGTAACACTTTTTTTTTCCTTTGAGTCAATCGTGAGTCATAGTAACCACATTTGACAGAGTAAAATTACCCTATAGGATTTTCTGGGCTATAATCGTTTCAATAACAAATCACTAGGTATTTCCCCCATGGAGCTACTGGGTGCATTCAGGCTATCAACCCTCAGTTACCAGTTGAGCTCTTCAGAACATAATCATCTACAGATATAAAAACTTCAAAGAACCCCAAATAAGATAAACAAGCCAAATCTAGACCTAATAAAGTCAAAAACAATTAACAAATGACTCCTTATCTGACCACTCAGAAGCAAGAATCTATGAAATGACATTCAGTAAACTAGAAGTGCCAATAAGAATTTTATATCCACCAAAAGTATTTTTCTAAAGCAAAGATAAAGACCTCCAAAGATAAAACTGATAAAATATCACTTACATATTTGTTGCAAAAAATTGTAACAGAAATCACTCAAGCTGGGGGTGAGGGAGGACAAAAACTGAAACTCCATTATAATTCACACTAACAGTGTAAGGAAATGAGAACCATTAGAAACGGTAAACATGTGAAAACAAAAAAAAAATGCTTTTTCTCTTTAAAATAAAATTTCATTTTATATTGGTTTGCATACAAAATTCTTACACATTGTGTTTCACACTTTTCTTCATTCACATCTTTTCTTTTTTTCTCTCTCTAAAAACACAAAACCCTACAACTGTTAGACCTAATAATCCTAATACTGTATTGCTAGATCTGTAATAAAGAGAAAACGGCAAAGAAAGGGGACTTTGGGTCTATAATAGAAAGAATTTTACACAAATCCATTATCTTAGGCGAACCAATATTGTATAACCCTGAAATACACTGGGATAAATTCAAAATGTATGAATCTCTAAAGCTAACAATCTAAAGCAAAAAGGAAAAAGCGTTGAAAAGCAGTATTCATTAAAAAGATACAATGTCCTGGACAGCATAAAATATTAAGGCAAGAAGACAGAAACATACAGAAAACAGTAAAACAGAAATAGAATATCAAAATTTATATTAAATATTAGTAAAGACTAATAAAAAGGCTAAAATTATCAAATTGCTTTTTATAAAATTAAAAATATCAAACTGTATTTTATCAAATTAAAATTATAACACATGGATTTAAAAAATGTACAACCATCACAATGTCAGAAAGCCATTATTCCAGATTCAAGTAAGTAGGTGATTGGAAAAGATACATCATGAAAACAACAATCACTGAAAGCCTGTGTTTTGAAAAAGATGTTTCAGCCATATACTGATATGATACACAGTCACTACAGTCAGATTCTGACTGTGGTCAAATCATCAATTAACCAAGATACAAGTTCATTTTCTATTTACTTCCCTTATTATCTTTATGTTTCTTTCCATCTGGAGAATGCAGTCTTTGCTTTTTGTTCTTTTTTTTTTTTTTCAATTCTTGGAGATGCTGAGTTAAAGTGCTGATTTGGGTCTTTGCTCTTTTTTGACATGTATATAAATTTATCTCAGAATATTGCTTTTATTGTTATCCCAAAGACTGCAGTAAATTGTATTTTCATTCTCATTTGTTTCAAGCAATTTTTTTCTTTTCTTTAAACTTCTATTATACCATAGTACTAAGGAAGAGTGTTATGTAGTTTCTATATATTTTCCCCCTTGATATCCTTTATTGTTTCTCATTTTACAGTTCTGTGATCAGAGAAGCACTGTAATATTTCTACATTTGTTTTGTTTCTTTTTACCATTTATTGAGGCTTGCTGTATGGCTTATAATATGGTCTAAAATGTAGACTGAACTTTCCTGTGCACCAGAGAAGAATATATGTATTATGCTCTTGGTGGGTAGATTGTTAAATATACTCCTACAACATACAGTTGACTAGTTGTACTGTTTCATTCTTCTGCATCTTTATTCAGTTTCTTTCTGGTCATTCTCATCCTTCATCTAAAGTGGTGTCCTGAAGTCTCCTACCATTATTATGGAGTTACCATTTTTTCTCTGCAAAATTGGGGGGGGGGGCCATAGAGTATGCAAATATTACCAATATTTACATCTCCTTCTCCAACTGATCCTTTGATCATTATGGAATCCTTATGGATCATTATGCCCTACCTTTTATCTTACACTAGTTTTCTAGCTTGTATTTTATCAGAAATTAATGTTATTCCTACTTTCTTTGGACTGTATCATTTCTGAACCACTGCTCCCAAAGGTGTTGACTGGAGATCCAAGAAAATTAAATCCCTAAAGGCTTCAGTAGTTTTTCCCTTTTACCATGCTTTTGCATAGTCATTCATTTGTAAGGATTTTTCCTTCATATTGAGGTATAATTCTACTAAAGGCTGTACTTAAGCACTTTAAGCCGAATTTTCACTTTCCACAAGAAAGTTTGATTCATTTGCATAATCACAGGTTATTAATGAATTTTCTTTCAATAGTAAATACCACATTTTCTTCATATAGTCCTGTTTCTCAGATAATTTACATGTTGTTGTTGTTGTTCTTCTTCTTAAAGTCCAGTACGACTCATAGTGACTCTATGAATGGGATCTGAACCACGGCCTATCCTGTGCCATTCTCACACTTTCTGACACACCAGAGCCCATTGTGGCTGTCATCTTGTCAATCCACCTGGTAGAGGGTTTTACTCTCCTTCACTGACTTGCCACCTTTCAGGCTTCATGTCCCTCTCCAAGGAAGAGCCCCTCCTAGCAACATGCCCAAAATATGTTAGGTGAAGCCTCATCATTCTTGCCTCCAAAGAGCAATCTGGCTGCACCCTCTCCAAGGCATATCTGTTTGTTCTTTTGGCCATCCATGTGATGTTCAGTACTCTTCTCCAACACCACAGCTCAAAGACATCAATTCTTCTTCTGTCATTCCTATTCACTGTCCAACTCTCAGATGCATAACAATTGATTGAAAATACTATGGCCTAAACTTGAAGGACCTTAGTCCTCAAACTGACATTATTACTCCTCAATAATTTGAAGAAGTCACTATCTGCAGACTTTCCCAGTGCAATGCATCTCTTTCTTTCCTGACTGCTGGTACCAAGGGTGTTAACTGTGGATGAAGTTGTTGACAGTTTCAATCTCTTCTCCATCATGATGTTGCCTATCGCTCCAATGGTAAGAATCTTTGTTTCTGACAGTGAGATGCAATCCATATTGAAGGCTGCATTCCTTTATCTTCTGCAACAAGTGAGTTAAGTGGATATAATTCTGATAAACTTTCCAATCAAGCCATTCATCATTCGCTTTTGATCAAACAAATGTTCATTAATCTATGAACAGGCTTCACAAGAATCCAATTAACTGTTATGAAATGCTCATTCTTAATAATGTTACCCATAATTTCTTATAATCCAATTAAATATCCTTGCATTACTAAAACATAGGCAAACATAATCCTAGTATCTTCTGTTTGCAGTCAAGATCTACTTGACATCAGCAATGATATCACTCGTTCATTATACATCCTTCTGAATCTAGCTCAAATTTCTGACAGTCCAGTCTATACTGTTGCAACTAATTTTAAATTTCCAGCAAAGTGTTACTTGAATATAGCATTAATAGTACTGCTTGACAATTTCAACAATTATGTTAAATCACTATTTTTTGGAATGGATATGCTGGCATAGACAACCATTTCCATCATTAGATATTAAGATCAAAGATCTGCGAGATCTGAGATAGATCAACAAAGTAACTAAAACAACAAGCTCAAATATACCAATAAGAATGGGGGCCCTTTGGAGTAGTGAGAGAAGACATTCACCCTGAAACCCACAGCGTCCCTTTTCAGCAGGAAGTAGCTAAGAGAATACGCCATCCCCTTTTCCTTATAAATCAGGGTGAAGTCTCTCTCAGGGAGGAGTGATAGGGAATGGCAAAGGACACACTGACAAAGGAGATTAATAAGAACTGGCTTTGACAAGCACTGTGGCAATTGGACAATTAAAACAGACATGGGGCAGGGGAAGAAGAATGAACTGGGGATGAGGGTGGAGAAAACAGTGCAACAATGAATGAATGAAAACCCAAAATCTCTGTAAATGTTCATTAAAACTAATAAAATTTAAAAAAAAGAATGGCAAAGAACCAAGCACTGTTCTCTTCTACATAAGGTTAAAGCCAACTAACAAAGTATGTTACTTAAAAATCTCTGGTAAGTACAGCAATGAATGAATGGAAATCCAAAATATCTGTAAATGTTCATTAAAATTATTTTTAAAATTTCTGGTAAGATGATACAGTGAGCGATTTATATTTTAGAGAACGTTGGGGGTAGGGGCATGGTTCTCTTAATTCCAAAATTCAAAGAATGTACACTATCATGAATTGAATGAACTATGTCTCCTAAAAAATATGTGCTGCAAATCTTAACTCTTGGATCTAATCCTACAGATAATCTGGAAACCTTGACTGATAGAAGATAAAACATTTTCCCCCAGAGTACACACACAAAGATAGCCTTCTCCGAAAGCTGGCACCTTAAATTCATGCTTCCAACCTCCTAAATTATGAGAAAATCAATTTGTTTGTTAAAGTCACCCAACTTGTGAGACTTGGTAGAGCAGCACTCTTGTTGCTGTTGTTGATTTCCATCAAGTAGAGAATAACTCATAGCAACCCTATGAACAAAAGGCCTGAAGCCTTTGTATAACCATCGTCAAATATGAAACAAATCTCAGAGTTTCCAGATGGACACGATTAAAATAATACATCAATATATGGGAGAAAAGGGAAGAAAAACAATCTACCAAAGAACTGGATAATTAAAATGCTTGGCTCTATGAGGAGAAATGTGGCATCAGGATTGAAGAAAGACTCATCAACAATGTGCAATATGCAGATGATAGCACAACCTCGCATGCCAAAACTGAGGAGGACCGGGGGCATGTGCTACAGAAGGTCGAACACTGCAGCCTTCAATAAGGATTGAAGCTCAACATCAAGAAAACAAAGATTGGTACTTCACCGAAGACGACATTCAGATGGCTAACAAGCACATGAAGAAATGTT
>NW_006399924.1:2342725-2358569 GCF_000299155.1 Elephantulus edwardii | reverse complement strand
CATTGAAAAACAAGGAACTCATGCAATATTATTCAAAATGGTTGACTCTGGAGAACATTATGCTGAGTGAAGTATCCCAGTCACAAAAGGACAAATACTGGATGGTGCCACTGTTGTAAAAGAGGACTGACCCTGCGGTTGGGGACAGACTGAGGAAGATGGCTTCAATCATGTAAACTGCACTGAAACAGATGAGGGAGAAAACTGTTTAAAAGAGATATGTGATTAGGTATTTCTGTCATGACAGGAGTCTAGAGTGAAGGCTACAAGGTGGAGTGGACCTGGGGGAGGATTTGTAAAACAATGAAATAATTTTTCTTTTACTTTTCCAAGAGGGTAGTGTTCTGGGGGGGAGGCTAGGGAGGGGAGAAATGTGCAACAATGAATGGAAATCCAAAGCCTCTGTAAATTTTAACTGAAATTAATAATAAACTTAAATTTAAAAAAGAAATTTAAGTTAGAGTAAGGATGGCAATGGATTTATAACTGCTCATGCTAAAAATACTGTATCACGGCATGGAGGAGGAATAGTGGAACTGTACCTACATTTACAATATTCTTCTTACCAAAACTATTTATGGAAAATAGGAACTGCATTGGAACATGTATTTCTGGATTGGAAATGATCATATTGTTAATATTTCTAGCCTTAGACTTAAAATATTATATTGTTCAAAATTATTTGTTATATATTTGTTTGAATTTTTTCCTCTTTTAACAACTGAGATCTAGAGGGAAGAGCAAAGACCAGAGAATGGCCAAAATTATTGGGGCAGCTACTGCTGCCAGTTGAAGGCCTGTGTCAGGAAAAGGAAGTCTTACTCATAAACAATGCCACCCAAAGGTAATAAAGGAGGTCAGAATTGCTTCCACTGTGGAAAGCTGGGCCACTTCAGTAGACAGTGTCACAGACAAGAGCCACAGATAGGCAAGGGAATAGAGAGGAAGCTCCCACTCGCTTGCTTTACGTGTGGATCTCAAGGACACATGGCCATATCAGGTCCTCGTGACTGACAGGACTGACAGGTCCCAGCTCCCAGATGGAAACAAAGGAGGACGATTCAACGATTTAGATCCTCCCAGAAGAGCCGTGGGTGAGCATTAACATTACTGGTAAATATATTCATTTTCTCCTGGACACAAGAGCCTATTATTTGGCCCTAAAAGCCTTCTGAGGTCCCAACTCTTCTATTTCTTAGCTGTTGGGATTGACGGAAAGCCTCGTAAGCAGTTCCTTACTTCACCTCTGCCTTGCATGTGGACTTCCGAGCTGTAAAATAACACAGTGGTAGATGGAATTTGGTCCAGGACTTAAGAACAATAATTGACAAGCTGAGCTTCTACATCTTCTGGTTCCTAACCTTTATACTATAGTAGACAAAGTGCTAGTCAATAAGCCTTTTATTTTAAGAACTACCTTCCCTCTGTAACTTGATTTGTGCCACTGTTAGAACCTCTACTTGGAATATTATTGCCTTTAATTTTTGACTCATGTACTTTTAACTTGTTAGTTTAAATTGTGTCTTCTAGGCTGCAACACTTCCATGATACATCTTCAAGGATATGAACATGTATGGTTAAGCACAACTGATAACAGTGCATCTAAATTCCAAAATCAATCTCCACAATAGTCTACATGTTTCCTATTACCAAAGGGGCCCTTTAGAGTAGTGAGAGAAGATCTTCACCCTGAAACTCACAGTGTCCCTTTTCAGCAGGAAGTAGCTAAGAGAATATGCCGTCCTCTTTTCTTAATGAATCAGGGTGAAGTCTCTCTCAGGAGGAGTGATAGGGAATGGCAAAGGATACACTGACAAAGGAGATTAATCAGAACTGGCTTTGACAAACACTGTGGCAATGGGACAATTAAAACAGACTTTCAAGGGGGGAAAAAAAAAGAGGAACGAACTGGGGGGGTAGAGAAAACAGTGCAACAATGAATGAATGGAAATCCAAAATCTCTGTAAACGTTCATTAAAATTAATAAAGTTTAATAAAAATTTTAAAAACAAAAAGAAAACAAAGATTCTCACCACTTGGCCAACTGGTAGCATCATGACAGACAGCAAGGAGATTTGAAAATGTTCACAGCCTGAGGATGCTTGGCTCCACAGTCAACAGTCTTTGTACCAGCAGCCAGAAAATCAAAAGATGAACTGCACTGGGAAAATTTGCTGTCAGGGACCTCTCCAGAGTACTGAAGAGCAACAATGTCAGTCTGGAGACCAAGGTGAGTCTGATGCAAGCCATCATCTTCGCGATCACTTGTTATATATACGTCAGAGAACTAAACAATGTCTAAGGAAAATTGATAGGAGAATTGATGCCTTTGAGTTTAGTGCAGAAGAAGAGTAAGGCATATACCATGGACTGCCAAGAGAACAAATAGATCTGTCCTAGAGAGGGTGAAACGAGGCTGCTCCTTCAAGGTAAGGTTTCTGATTCTTCATCCAACATAATCTTGAGCATGTTTCAAAGAGGGACCAGTCTTTGGAGAAGGACAACATGCTTGCAAGGGTGGAGGCACAGTGCAAGAGAAGACGACAAATGAGACGGACTGACTCAGTGACTAGGGTAATGGGGGTAGTTGTGTCAGAGACACTGATGTTGTGCTAAGATAGAGCAGGGTTCAGAACTGTTGTACACAGGGTCACAAGTGACTCAAGAGCACATAACAAGTATTTTTAAAGTATTAATTTAATGAAAACACTTTAAGAGAACAGAAAAAGTTTTCAATTTGCTTTAACAGTATATCAGAAAAACAAGGAACCTCATAGAACAATCTCAATTCTTGAGTATGAATGCAAAAATTGAACACAAAATATAAGCAAACTAAATCTAGCAAATGGAAAATGCATGGCGACCAAGTTTACTTAAGAATGTAAGACTTGTTTCTTGCTCAGTTCCACAATCAACACTCTTGACATCAGCACCCAGGAAATCAAAAGATGAACTGCTCTGGAAGTCTGCTGTCAGGGACCCCACCAGAATGTTACAGAGCAGAGATGTCAGTCTAGAGACTAAAGTGTGCTTGATCTTGTGCATGGTCTTCTCAATTACTTGCTATGCATCTGAGAGCTGAACATTGACTAAGGACGACAGAAGAACTGATGACTTTGAGTTGTGATGCTGGAAAAGAGTACAGAACATGCCATGAATTGCCAGGTTGCTCCTTGGAGGGAAGGATTTTCAAACTCTGTCTCGCATACTTTAGGCATGTTGCCAGGAGGTACTAGTCCTTGGAGAAGGACATCAAATTTGGAAGGACAGAGGGTCAATGCAGGAGAGAAAGATCATGGTTAAGAGTGACACAATAAATGGAGCAATGGGGTCACATGTATAGGCTCAAGATAGGACAGGGTTCTGAGCTATTATTCATAGGGTTGTTATGAGTCACTGTCAACCTGACAGCACATAACAACTTGTTTAATAATAGAAAAGTAATACATATAAATGAAATAAGGTGGACAATTATAACATTATTTCAATGTTGTTATGTGCCATCAGGAACTGATCCATAGCGGATTCTCCACAAGTTATCAGAGGCAGGTAATCATATAGAAGAGTTTGAAAACCATCTATCCTCCACAGAGCAGATGGTGAATTTGAACCATGCACCTTTGGTTTGTCAGTACAACTTCCTTACTACTAGGCGGCCAGAGCTGCTCAGGTTCAGAAAATGTACGAGATAAAATTTAGTATTCCCAAAGACTTACTAAAAAATCTGAATGGAAGTGGGTTCAATTAACAAACATTTTCTTCTCTCCCATCATGGGAGAGGAAGAGGGAGAGGACGCAGTCTGAGTGGTTTTCTTAGAGGAAAAAAAAAAAATTAACAAACATTAACTATTTCTATAAAGCAGTAAAGAAATTTAAAGTTTTAAAATAAAATCAAAAGATACCGATCAGGAATAAAGTTAATAAAAAAATATGCAACTTTTTCCAACCATGGTAATCATGTATATAACCACCCATTTGCCACTTCAACAGGTTTTACATGTTTTTCAGTGACAGTAATTGCATTATGGTGTTCAATAATCACCGTCCTGTTTCCAAATTTTTCTATCACCCTTAAAAGAAACTCAATGTTCCCTATCCAGAGTCACCCTTTCCTTCCCATATGATCTATTAAAAATTTTAGTGCCTGTATGTATACAAGCCTATTCTAGGTAATTCATGTAAGTGCAATCATGTTATTTCCCTCTGTGACTTTTTCACTCAATGTTTTCAAGGTTTGTTCAGTTTAAAGCATGTACCAGGACTTCATTTCTGTTTGTAGCTGAGTGCATTTCACTTTATGTATATACCACTTCTGTTTGTCCATTAATCCTGTTGATAGACAGGATGTGTAACCTTGATACTACTTTACACTCTATAGGATGGATAGAATTAAAGTGACAGGGAACAATAAATATTGGCAAAGATGTGGAGAAACTGGAGATCTGATACACTACTGATGGGAATGGAAACTGGTACAGACACTTTTATAAACTGTTTGGCAATTCACAAAAGATTAAAAATAAAGTTCTTTAATAAAGATTAAAAATAAATACATGACTGAACAATTCATCTCCTAGCAGTACACTCATTGAGATATGATTCAATTTAGGTCCATGAAAAAATTGATTTATGAATGTTCATGCAATATAATTATTCATACTAGTAACAAAGTGGAAACAACTACATCTTCATTAACTGATAAATGGATAAACAAAATATAGATGAGTCATAAAATGGACTACTGCTCACGCACAGGAATGAAGTAGACAGCATAGATGCTGTAGCATGAATGAACCTAAAATGTGTTATATTAACTGGATGAATCCAATCATAAAGGACCACAAATGGAAAGATCTCATTCAACTGAAATATCCAACACAGGCAAACCTATAAAACAGAAGAAGAAAAAAAAAAGTTTGAGGATGAGGGACTTGAAAGTAAATATCTTGGGCATGGTCAAGGATAGAGAATTTCTTCTTCTAAGTGGTGAGAATGTTTTACAACTTATTATAACAAAGGCTGTACAGTTCTGTGAATTGATGATAAACCCACTACCATCGAGTGGACTCAGGAGCTCTCCATCAGGTTTCCAAGGCTATAAATCCTTACAGGAGGAAACTGTACATCTTTCTCCCAGGAAGCAGAAATGGATTCAGAGTCAATCTGCTGGTTAACAGTCCTCACATTACACACTATACAATATGGAATTATAAACTTTAAGTGATTGAACTAGAGTTTAAAAATTTTAACTCAATAAAGCTTTATTTTTTAAAAAATTAATAATTACACTAATATAAAAAACAGTTCTAAAAATAAGAAAGCCCCCAGCAACAATAGCAAAGTTCAACAGAGCAGCAAAGAACAAATGCTGGAAAGGTTGTAGAGAGATTGGAACCCTTATTCACTGCTGGTGGGAGTGCAAAATGATCCAACCACTATGAAAGGCAGTTTGGTACTTTCTCAAAAAGTTGAAAATAGAAATACTATTTGGCCCAGCAATTGCACTGCTGGGAATATACCCTAAAGAAACCAGAACGGCCATCCAAACAGATGTATGTACACCCATATTTATTCCTGCCTTATTCACAATAGGAAAGAGATGGAAACAACCCAAGCGCCCATCAGCAAATGAATGGACAGAAAAACTATGCTCTATTCACACAATGGAATGCTATGCACCATTGAAAAAGTAATGAACTCATAAAACATTACATCACATGGGTGATTCTGGAGGACATTATGTGAGTGAAATATCCCAGTCACAAAAGGACAAATACTGCACTGCACCACTATTATGAAGCAGCACTAACATGGGAGGTTGGGAAGAGAATAGGAAAATAATGAGTAGATAATTAATACTGCAGTGGAACAGACAAAGGAACGAACTTTTTAAAAGAAATCTATTATTAGACATTATTTGTAAAACAATGATCCAGAATAAGAGGTGCATTGCAAAAAGGACTAGGGAAGGGGAGGGAGAAAGGAAGAGAGGAGGGATGAAATTGTACAACATTGAATGTTTAAAAACTAAAAAAAGAAAATTAATTCAAAGAGGAAAAAGAAGAGTGGGAGAATAAAATTTACAACAATGAATGCATGAAAATCCAACTTTTCTGTAAACTTTTGGTAAAATCTTAATTAAAAAATTATTACTAAATAAGTAAGGCAGTGCATCCTGGGTTGTGTCTGCTGCCTGCAGATGACCTTTGCGCCGCTGTCGCAGGCCACCACGTTGACCGTAGTTCGGTCACTGTGTTCTGTGGGAATTTTGAGAAGTCGTTTCAGCTGTCAGTCTCAATATCCACACAGGTTCCTGGGAGAGTCACACAGTTATACCATCTGTATAGTGATGCACCCTCGTTGAAGTTAGCGGGAAGCCAGGAACAGGTTCTTTATGTCTTGAAGCACTATGGTAAGACTGACCCAAAAAACTTTTGGTAAATTCCCATTTATGAAAGACCTGGGCTTAGATAGTTTGGACCAAGTGGAGATTACCACAGTCATGGAAGAGGAATTTGGGTTTGAAATTCCTGATATAGATGCAGAAAAATTAATGTGCCCCCAAGAAATTGTAGATTACACTGCAGATAAAAGGGATGTATATGAGAGAAGACTCTGATGACTCCAGCAAGCATCTAGAAGTGAGAAGGCCTGTTAGCATTGCCCACTTTGATGGAGCAATTCTGTTAGGCTTGTATTTAAATTATCTGTTTTGTCCTTTGGAAAAAAAATCTATCAAACTAGTGTTTTCTAAATCTTTTGGGGGAGGGGAGAGAAAGCAAGCTCTGCTGATATACAAGTATCACAAAGGTTCATTTTTAAGTAAAAACATGAGGGAATTTCCAGTACATAAAAAGCAAAAATATTTATGTCTGCACTGACATATATTAAAACTTCTGGAAGGATAAACTATTAACTGACAATGTGCTGGGGATATAGGAACCAAAGGAGTGGGAGAAATGCTTCTTATGATTTGCCTTTATGAACTTTTTAAACTTTTAAGCCATGTCAAAATGCTCCTTTTCTAAAACTACTAAATTACTAGATAAGCCTCAAAGTAAGACACACATCCAACAAAAGACTCTTACCCATAATGCATAAAGAATCCCACAAAAGCACTGAGAAAAAAGGCAAAAACTCCAACAAAAAAAGAACCACCACTAGAGATATCCAAAGATCAACAGGGATCTAAAAATTATGCTCAGCTAGTCGTCGTCATCGTTGTTCGGTATCATCAAGTCAAGTATGACTCATGGTGACCTTATGAACAATAGATGTGAACCATGTCCTATACTATGCCATTTCTCTTCATTCTTGACACACTTGAGCCTATCTGCAGTCACTTCGTCAATACACCTGGTTTATGGTCTTCCTCTCTTTCATCAACCCTCCACCTTTCCAAGCATGATGTCCCTTCCAGAGGAATGACCTCTCCTAGCAAAAGGACAAGGTATGTGAGATGAAACTTTGTTGTCTCTGCCTCCCAGGAACTTCACTTTCTCTGAGACTTATCTGTTTGTTCTTTTGTCGGTCCACAGGATATTCGGTACTCTTACCCAACACCACAGCTCAAAGGCATCAATTCTCCTTGTGATCTTTGTTCAGCTCTCAGCTGTGTAACAAGTATGTGATCCTATGTACAACAACCCTGCCCTATCCTGAGTCGTTTTTTCACTAACTCCAACACACATACCTAATCCAATTGTCCCAGTTATCATGTCAATCATTGGGGGCTTCCTCTCCTACACTGTCCCTCCAACCTTCCAAGCTGATGTCCTTTTCCAAGGACTGGTCCCTCAAAGTGATGTGAGACAGAGCTTCAAAATCCTTACTTCAAAAGAAAGACGCGATTGTGCTCGCTTCGGCAGCACATATATACTAAAATTGAAACGATACAGAGAAGATTAGCATGGCCCCTGTGCAAGGATGACACGCAAATTCGTGAAGCGTTCCATATTTTTATGCTTTTCATGTGCTTATTGATCTTTTATGCCTTCTTTGCATGTATTGTCTGCTTATATCTTCTGCTCAATTAAAAAAAAAAGCCATTTTGCTAAATTTTAAAAAAAAAGAAAGACGTGATTTCACCCTCTCCAAGACACACCTATTCGGTCTCCTAGCTGTCCATTTTAAGTTCATTATTCTTCTCTAGCAACACAACTCAAAGGCATAAATTCTTCTTCTGTATCCTTAATCACTGGTACACTTTAGTCTTCAAACTGCTATCAATGCTCCTCAGTAATTTTGGAGAGGTGCGAGTGCAGACTTTCCCAGTACAGTGTGTATATATATCCCTACCACCTGACTGCTGGTACCAAGGTTACTGATTGCTAATCTAAATAAGATGTCGTGACAGTTTTAATGTTTTCTCCATGTAACATAATGTTGCCTAAGTAGTCCAGTAATAAGATATTTTTTTTTACGTTGAGATGTAATCCATATTGAAAGTTGTAGTCTTTGATCATCTGCAGTAAGTGCTTCAAGTCTTCCTCACTTTTAGCAAGCAAGATTATGTCATATGTGTAAATTGTTGAGTCTTCCTCAAATCCTAGTGCAATATTCTTCTTCATAGAGTCCAGCTTCTCAAATAATTTGCTCACAAAGGTTGAATAGGTATGGAGAGAGGATACAACTCTGATGCGCTTATTTCTTCATTTTAAACTATGCAGTGTTCTTCTGCTCTGGAGAGACCCTGAAAATCACACTAGCATGTTTAGAAGCCAAAACAAAGACAAGAGATGCTTAAGTAAAAGAGTTGAAAAGAAGATTTCAAATGACAACTCACGATGACATAGCAAAGTATTAGAACAGAAATGTGCAGAGCTAGAATTGGAAAATAAAAAGGCAAGACTCTGTTAGGCATTTCTCAAGCCGAACACACTAAAAAACAAATTCAAACTCTGAGTTGCAATATCGAGATGCTATAAGCAAAAATCTTAAAATGACCCAGGAAGCATCAAAAGAAATGGAGGGAATACACAAAATCACCTTATCAAAAAGAATTGGCCAACACCAAAATATTTCAGGAAGTACCAAATTATCAAAACCCAAGGGTAAGGTGAAAAGGAGGAGACAATAAGGAAGTGTTTTGTGTTGGTATTCTCTCTCGGCAACTGCATCGGCAACAAATACCTGCCAGTGGGGTGCAGGCAGAGAAGAGAATGGCATCCAAGGCAGCCGAAGGACAGCGAAGTCACTGTGTAAGCAATCACTGTATGGCTCCAATGACTGCAGAGGCCACAAAGGCAGCCACATGGAAATCAGCAGCAGCTTCACCAACACTGCTGAGTGGAGTAGCAGCAACAATAGCAGCTGGAGGAATATTAGACATAGCTACTCACTAGTCAGTTTTTTGTCTTTGCAATCTGTATCTTAATGATAACAGAATTCATTCTGGCCTCAAAAAAATTACAATGATATCTAGGTGTGCCAAAATCCACTTAAGTACACCAAATCAAGAAGGCCTTTCATGAAACACCACCCTGACAAAACAAAGAGCCCAGACGCTGAAGCAAAATTGAGACTGTAGAAGGACATGAAACTCTCTCAGATGCTAATATAATATGCTTGGACACAATGTTTTTAATAATCGTAAAGGACAAAGAGATAGAAGTCCTTTTGAGCAGTCATTTAACTTCAATTTTGATGACGTATTTAAAGACTTTGGGGGTTTTTTTGGTCAAAACCAAAACACTCACTCCAAGTAGCATTTTGAAAATCACTTCCACACCCACCAAGATAGTTTTGCAGACAAAGGCATCATTTCCAGGAGTTTTCTTTTGGAGGTGGACTATTTGATGACATGTCTGAAGACATGGAGAAAATGTTTTCTTTTAGAGGCTTTGATACTACCAATCAGCATACAGTACAGACTGAAAATAGATTCCTTGATCTAGCAAGCACTGCAGGACCTACACTTAGAGAAGAGGAAATATGGTTACTGTTTGGGAGAGTAGTTTATTCTGATCTATTCTCACTGAACCCAACTAGTTCACTTTTCCTCAATACCTCTGACACAAAACAATTTTCTATTAAGTATTTTGACAAGTGCATGATATTACTTACTTTGAACAACATAATATGGCTATTAAATATATTTAAATTGTTTCTGACAAATAAAACATGATTCAGTCTGTTAGAGAAAGAGCTAGTTATTAATTTCCCTGATTAGTAAAGATTCTTTTAAAAGGGGGGAAAAAAAGTCAAGAGTAATGAAAAAAAGGGATCTCTGTTGGCATAGTGGCAAAAAGCTGTGCTGCAATTCTCAGGGCACACAATCTGAATCCACCAGATGGCTCAGCTGGAGAAGGAGGGGATATCTCCTGAGCCAGTCAGATCTGATTCAATGGTACACAACAACAAAGAAACAAATAAATAAGGGAAAAAAAATAAGCAAAGAAGTTAGGCAAACTTAAAAAAAAAAGTAATGAATAAAGTTCAAGCTGCACTGAAAGTACTGGCAAAAAATAAGGTCCCGGGAATCAATGGGTTACCAAGTGAAAAGCTTCAACTAAAAGATGTAGCCCTGGACAAGCTCACCAGTCTATGCCAGGAATCTGAAGGACAATTGCATGGCCAACTGATTGGACGAGATCCATATTTGTTCCTTTTCCCAAGAAAGATATCAAACAGAATGTGGAAATTGTTGAACAGTATTATTAATATTAGATGCAAGTGAAACATTTCTGAATTTCACTCAAAAACACGTAGGCAATACAGAGTCAGAGAACTGCCAGAAATACAAGCTGGGTTTAAAAGTAGCTATGGCACCAGGGAAATCACTGTTGATGTCAGATGGATCCTGGCTGAAAGTAGAGAAAATAAAATCTATTTGTGTTTTACTGACAAAGGCATCTGACTGTGTGGATCATAACAAATTATGGCTAACAATGAAAAGAATGAGAATCCCAGACCACTTAATTGTATTCATTTAGAAGTTATACCTAGAGCATGAGGCTTCTACGTGAACAGAGAACGCTACTACAACTAGTCATAGGGAAATGCCTATTAAACTACAATGCTATACACTTCAACAATGCTACATTTTCTACCAGTAAAACTGGTAGAAAAATAATACCAAATATTTGGGACAATATGGAGCAACTAAAACTCTCACACGTTACTAGTGGGAATGTAAACTGATAAAACCATTTCAGAAAATCATGTAAAGTATCCAGCAAATCTGAATTTATGTGTGACCACTCCCCAATGTGTATAAGGTGGTGGTGGTGGTGGTTGTTGTTGTTGTGTGCCGCTGAGTTTCTTGTGACTCATAGAGACCCTATGTACAACAGCCCTAAACTCTGCTCTGTCCTGTGCCAATCACACTGTCTCCGATACACCCATCCCAATTACCCCAGTCACAGGGCCTTCCCCTCCTGTGCTGTCCCTCCACCCTCCCAAGCATGATGTCCTTCTCCAAGGACCAGGCCCTCCTTACAACATGTCCAAAGTATATTAGATGGAACCTCAGAATCCTTGCCTCGAGGGAGCCGCCCGGTTTAACCTTTTCCAGGATGAATCTGTTTGTTTTCCTAGCAGTCCATGGTACCCTCAATACTCTTCTCCAGAGCCACAGCTCAAAGGCATCAATTCTCCTTTTATTCTACTTAGTTACTATTCAACTCTCTGATGCATTAACAAGTGACAGCAAAGACCATGACCTGTATCAGACGGACCTTAGTCTCCAGAGAGACACCATTGCTCTTTAGTACTTTGGAGAGGTCCCTAATAGCAGACTTTCCCATTGCAATACGTCTTTTCATTTCCTGGATACTGGTCCTGAGAATGTTGACTGTGTATAAAATTACCAGCAAGAAACTTGTCAAAGAAAAGTTCCCGCAAACTAATTTATAATAGTAATAAACTGGAAACCCAAATTAAATGTTCAGTAATTATGTGAATAGTTAATTTTAACATAATCATACCATGGAAATATTTTCCAGCATAAACAAAGAACAAGCTACGATTTAAACATGAAGGCATTTCACAATGACCAACCAGTCACAGACTAGTATATACTGTCTCTTCCATCAAAAACAAAAATAAGACAAAAGTCCAGAAGAAGAGGTATATAGCAAAGTGAGCTGGCGGCAGGCAGGGAGTAAATTATGCAACAATGAATGAATTTTTTTTTAAGTGAACGAGTGAGGTAGGAAGAAAAATGTGTGAACATGAACGGATCAAAATCCAACTTTTCTGCAAACTTTCAATGAAATCACAATTTTTTAAAATGGAGGGGAGATTAAGTAAACATTTTAAAAACAGCCAAAATCAACCTATGCTGTTAAACAACCTAAGTCATGATAATTAGTGACTGAAAGATGACACATGAAGGCCTTATGTTAACAGTCATGTATGTAGTATGTAGTTTGGGTTGCTGAACTCACAACTGTCATTTTATGCAAACTAAATGAATTAAGATTTGTACAAGATTTCTGCACTCAATATATCAAATATTATACATTCAAAAGTTACATCTTTATAGGACTTTAAGCAAGGCAAATGTCATTACTTCCTAGATTGTACACGAGTTACCTGCCTAGTTCTAAAAGGTATGTGAATCTGTACCACTATCATCTCCAAAGGGAAGATTCAAGAAGCCCTAGTGGCGTAGGGCACAATCTACTGTACCCTTTCCCATGGAAGAAGCTAGCAGTTCCTTCCACAGATGTTCATGCTCAAATTCTAAAGGTAGCAGATACTGACTCTGACTCAGGACACTGGGCAGATGAAAATGGAAGAGTTACACTAAGATGCAATTTTTACACTCTGCCTTAGTGTCTTCAATTGTTAAAAAAATAAATAATAATATTTTCATATAAGCATTTTTACTACAAATACAGTAAAATCTATCAAGATAGAACTAGACAGGGAAGAAAACACAAATATTTCCAATTGAGAGCAAAGAAAAATGTTAAGATTGCAACCTGTCAAAAGGCAGAAAACCTGAGACCCCAAAACAAACCAGTCCCCACACAGGTCCACACGTTTCACTGTATGACAGAATAAAAACGCTTTAACTTGATGCTAATGTTATTTTGTTGTTGTTATGTGCCACTGTGTCAACTGACTCACAGCGACCCTATGCACAATAGCTCTGAATCTTGAGCTATCCTGAGTCAATCTGTCTATGACAAATCTAGTTCTATTACCCCAGTTACTCCTCTAGGATCATCCTCTACTGTCAGGGCTCTCTCCAGAGTGCTGAAGAGCAACAATGTCAATCTAGAGACTAAGGTGTGCCTGATCCAGGCCATGGTCTTTGCAATTACTTGCCATGCATCAGAGAGCTGGACAATGACTAAGGATGATACAAGAAGAATCAATGCCTTTGAGTTGTGGTGCTGGAGAAGAGTACTGAACAAGAAAACAAATACTTCTGTCCTGGACAGGGTGAAACCAAGTTGCTCCTTAGATTCTGAGGCTCTCTCTCATATACTTTGGGCACAGTGGCAAGAGGGACCAGTCCTTGGAGAAAGACATCACGCTTGGAAGGGTGGATGGTCAATGCAGATGAGAAAACCCCAGATGATAGGAATGATGGTATTTTACATAATGCTTTTTCACATACAAAAGAAGTCCAACAAGAATTAAATACATTTGTCCACAGCAAAATCCATCTGGTTATCAATAATTAATAGGTCCCACTTTGCAAACTTACAGCAAAAATTAGTGAGGGGCTTTCATCAAGCCACACATCAAGGAGAAGAGCCTGAAGCCAAGAAGGCAGATGCCAGTAGCAAAGTTAAAAAGGTCAAGGACAAGGGCAAAAAACGTCCTAGAAGGGGAAGTCCCAGTGCATCTGGAATCCTGGCCCAGTCCTCCAAGTCAGAGGAATTGGCAGGTATTCTTGATAGGCCACGTGTTCCAGGAAGACCATGTAGAAAAAGAAGTATTTAGCAACCAAGTTCAGGGTTGACAATAAGGAGCAGAAGATTCTCGTCACAAAATCAATTGGTGGTGATAAAAACGGTGGTACTCAAGTGGTTAAACTTCACAAAATGCCAAGAAGGAAGAGCCACAGCAAAAACCCTTCACCAGGAACATTCTGATCATCCTCACAGGGAGCCATAGAGGCAAGAAAGTGGTTTTCCTCAAGCAGCTGGACAACGATGAGCTCTTAAGTGACTGGACCTCTGACCCTCAATTGAGTTCCTCTGCAGAGAACACACCAGAAATCTGTCATTGTTACCTCCACTAAAGTTGACATCAGTGGTGTGAAAATCCCGTAACATCTCACTGACACAGAAGCAGTTGCAGAAGCCCAGACACCAGAAGGACGAGACCTTTGACACAGAGAAGAAGAAATAGATTACAGAACAGTGCAAGGTTGATCAGAAAGCTGTGGACTTCCAAACCAAAAATTAGAGCCATTTGTCAGCTCAAAAGGTACCTGGGGATTCTGTATTCTTCCCACTAATGGAGCTTATCCTCACAAGTTGATGTTCTACTTTCTTGCAAAATATCTAATTAAATCATGTTTCAGGTTTAAAAGAAAAGAAAACAAAAAATTGTTTTCATAAGAACAGTCTGGATTACACTCAAAAACCTAGGTCAAAATCAATTATATAATATGCACATGAGAAAGAGATATCATAACTTCCAAGCCAATCTTGATTACAAACAGAAGCGATGAACTTCAGCTACCAATAGTCTACTTATTTCAGTGAACATCTGCTTATCTTTATCAAAAAATCTCTCGTATGTGACCATTGCCTCTTCAAGCTCTAGTGGCCTAGTGGTATGAAGCTGCCACAGCTATCCTGAACACACATGGTTAGAATCTACCAGCTGCTTCAAGGCAGAAGGAAGAGCAATCTCCTATATGATTATCTGCCTCAGAAAACTTGCTAAAGGGTCAGCTATGAGTCACCTCCAACTCAACAGCACATCACAAACTACCTCTTCAGGGAGCACTGGTGACTTGTTGATGTTATGTGGCATCAAGTCAAGTACGACTCAAAACTATCCTATGAACAACATATCTTAACTTTGTCCTCTCTTGTGCCATACTGACAATCTGATATATTCCAGCCCACTGCAGCAAAACACTGTATCAATCCATCAGTTGAAAGTTGTCTTCTCACTTTCTCTTAAATGAATTCTAAGAGACATTAGCAAAATATTAGGTAGTTACTTGCACATAAAAAAAATGAATTTTTCACAATGCTTTACTGTCAAGACTCAAAATAATTTAGTACAATTTTTAAAATACACATTACTAAGAGTGGAAATTATCTTGAAGGTTATTTTGTTTACCTAGAGAGGATTTCATTAACTAACCATTTTCAGAGCGTATCCCTGGCTAGACTTAAAAATTCTCAGAAACAGACAAAGCTGGCTCCAATTCACATGATACCATGTACAAAACAACAAAACACCATCTAATTCTATGCCAGCCTCACCATTTCTGCTGTATTTAAACCTACTGTTGTTGCCACTCGTGTATGAATCCATCTCATTGATAGTCTTCCTCTTTTTTTCACTTAGCCTTCACCTTACACCAGTCATGCTGTCCTTCTCCAGAGACTGGCCTCTCCTGACAATACGCCTTTAAAAGTATGTGAGGCGAAGTTTCACCAACTTTGCTTTTAAGAAAATCTAGATGCGCTTCATCCAGGGCAGATTTGTTTGTTCACTTAGCAACTGACATAATTTAAAGGCTTCAATTCTTTAGTCACCTTTCATACTGTCCAACTTTCACATGTATATGTTGTTGTTGTTGTTGTTGTTGTTGTTGTTGTTGTTGTTGTTATGTGATGTCGAGTCACTTGTGACTCATAGCAACCCTATGTACAACAGCTCTAAACTCTGCTCTGTCCTGTGCCAATCTCACTGTCTC